>NC_135777.1:5509624-5809624 GCF_028453695.1 Augochlora pura
AAATTAATGTTCACTTCGAGTAATATTGTTTTAATGTAATAGAATTCAGTATATTGAATATTTTAACCCTTTGCACTCCGCGTCATCATGGATGTTACTTACAAGCGCTTATAAACATTTATATTATTATATAATAATATACTATATATTATTATATAATAATATACTATATAGTATACGTTATAAAATGTATGTATGTATATATAATATTATTATAATAATATTTGATTTATATGAATTTATAGACATCGAGAAATAGTTGCAAATCGCTAATAAACTTTAATGTTTAGTCATATACTAGAATTACGATGTCCCCTGAGAGGGGACAACGGAGTGCAAGGGGTTAATATACTTCTTCAGAAAAACGAAAAACTTCGCCGTGCCCAGCGGACGTCGCGACTTAATACGTGTCGTACCGTAGGCCGGTGCATGCCAAAGTCTGTCGTAGCCGAAGGGTTAACCAGGGGTCGCAATTAACTAAAACGCTCGAAAACTTTAGCAACAGATTCCCGGCTACGAAACCGGACTGCCTCCGCGCGCGCCACGGACTGCATTAAGAGGAAGAACAATATCGGTTATTCGAGAATCACTTTGGCATTGAGAAGCATAAAAATGCCGGGGCACTGTGGGTACCGAGCGGGTCGTTTCTGATTATTCGCGCGATCGTAAACGAGATTCCAGCACGTTTCCCGAAGGGAACGACCGATCGAAGCGCCGCGGAGCGTTTGCCGCGACCCGTATCTCGAGTGTAATGGGGGAAGAAGAAGAGAAGAAGAGAAGAAGAGCCAGAAGAAGAAGAAGAAGAAGAAGAAAGAATGACCGGTCGGAAGCGAAGGAAACACAATGAAGGGGCGACCGTAGCGAGAAGGAGAAACAAAGGAATCGAAGGTCGGCTGCGAGAGCGAGACGGAAAGGGTGGCAGCAGCGGAATGAAGGCGCGAAGTAGAATCCGCGCGCAGAAACGTAGAGCCGAGCAGTTCTCGCTAGGAGAACCTGAGATCGTGAAAATCGATTTTGAAACTAGTGCGACTTCGAGCCGAGAATATTCGAAATACGATTCTTATTTCGATTTTTCGAAATGGCATTCGATTTCTTCGGGTATTTCGAGGTTCTGCTTTAAACGATCCATTTATTCGACTAGTTGCTTAACCCTCTCAATACCGAACAACGATATCTCGCTATCGAACGATAGTTTTCTTAATATTTTTATATTTTTATTAAACAACAATTCTCCTTTTTTTAAATTTCTTATTTACCAGGCTTTTCAAAATTCTTGCGATCTCTTTCCGAAACTTTATCAAACTTCGTCAAACGAGTTTCAACCCTTTATGGTCGGAGCCGTTTTAACTGAAATCGAACATATTTGTCCAAACTTACAGCGTTCCCATTTTGCATAATCTGATGCATTCGCCGCGTTACGGAATTGAATTATGCGACTTGTGCAACAGTTAACAGGCTCTTAACAATTTTTCGAATGCGAATAATCTCGGTAAAAATTATTTTGAAACGTGGCACGATAATTTTCAGTGGCGCCTTGAGTCGCCGCTCGACCGCAAAGGGTTAAACGTTCCGCTCGGATACAGACTCTTTCGGCCGCTACCAAGCGGGTGAAATATTTCAAGTTTAGAAACCGGCATTCCTTGCACGTTATCCACGCGGAGCCGGTTTGAAAAATCCTGGCGCGGGTGTATTCCGATATTACGTAGTTAGCGCAACTGTAACCGACTCTCGTTACAAAATCGATTAGCACGGGCGTAAGTTGCGAGGCCGAGGACACCGGCGTGGTCTTTTCCGTTTGATCGGTGGCGCGCGATGCAATTTGTGTGTTCCCTGGTCTCTCTCTCTCTCTCTTACTCTCTCTCTCTCTCTCTCTCTCTCTCGCCCGCAAGTTCGCGCGGCTCGTCTGGAGCCGACTCCCCGGCGTTGGCTGCACGTTTTTCGAAATACAAGAAAGTTATGAAATATCGTGAGCGCCGCGAAACTTTTAATGCGAGGTCCCGTAGCTAGGTTGCTCTCTCCCGCGGCATCCCCCCACACACACACACACCGGGGTCCCTCTCCTTCTTCTCCCTTTCTCGCTGCCCTCCTATATAGAATACACCTGGCCGTATAACCGGGAGGAGGCCGGTCCGCTTGTGTGGCTTGGGGTGGCGCGGCTAACTTTTTTATTAAAAAAGTTTTCCGAAATAAAAATCAGACCCGCCGCAGCCGCTCTCTCTCGCCGGAGAAAGGGAGCGAGAAAAAGTGTGTGCACGAGAGCTAGATAGAGAGAGAGAGAGAGGGACGCGGACCGAGGCCTTTCTCCCCGTTCCGTCCCGACCGTCGCCGTACCCCTCCGGGCTGCGAACGCCCACGCTCTCGCACAAGAATATACACTCCGGCAAAGGCAACGTACCCGCATACAAGTTCGCGGTCGCATACACGGAATCGTATTAGGAAGACGCATCTGCCGGCAGGCTCCTCGCGGTCGTTTCTCATCCGCGAGAGGGCTAACGGGGACGAGAAACCCGAGCAACTTTGATTTCTGCATAAGGCTCGTTACGTGATCCACGGCGCATTGGCGTAATAAACCGTGGGCCCCGAACGCTTTAGACCGTACATGGACAACCCACAGTGGCATCGGAACGTTTCCCTTGAAGCAACGATGAAATCATCGACGCTACGTCACAGTGGACCTCAGATGTACAAGCTGTGCTCCGGTGCGATATTTTTCGACGAAGGTTTTCGAATCCGCGACCGTCAGCCATTTTGAACGTCTTTTTACTCGACGCCCCACGTCACAGTGACCTATGTTCGATGAATCATTTTCGCTGGTCTCGTCGCTTTTCTATACACGCACTGTACACGTGCCGTGTGTCTAATAGCGTGCACACAGTCTTCACATGCTGTCTTTTTTCTATTTTTACAGTTGCATCAATCCGAGAATTGTACGACATATAGCTTTACATAGGAAGCACGACGCGACGAAGGGTTAACGCGAATGCTCAAGGTTATGTCAGGTTATGTATATTACGACTACGTTCTCTCTCTCTTTCTTTTTTCCCCTGATCTCGTTTCCGTGAAAAGGTTCTTTGATTTCGAGAGAACGTCGCAGCTTTTCCTCGTCGTGCTTCGATCCGGATCGCGTCGCGATCGAGCTTTTATCAATCCGCTGAGAAGCTTTGAGAAACGGCAAGGCGTTTAGAAGCCGAATGAGTCACGCGCCCAGTCGACTTCCTCTCGCATCTTCGAGAATTCCTCCGCCGAACGGGCGTGGGCGACTCTCACCCTGGGTGCGCTCAGGATTGTCCTCGGAGCCCAGACGCGACCCACGGCGAAACATTTACCCCGAAAACGCGGCAAACGTGCTCACCCATATATTAACAAATTTTGAGTGCGATTTATTTCATAGTACGGTTATATATCAAGAAATTAAATTAACCCTTTTTACTATTGGTATAACCTCTTATACAATATAATAACGAGTCAGACTCGTGATACAAATTTCATGCATCATACAAATTTAATTTTTACTAAATATGAATATAGCTAATTTATTTCAAATCGAAAGCAAATATGATTCTTCTGTTGTCGAAGAAACGAAAATAAATAAAGAAAATAGAAGAATTGTATTATATTATATAGGAATTGTCTAGTCCTATTTAAAGAAAGTGTTAACACATCCGGGCTATTTTTTCCTTAAATTTTCATACAAGTCAGGGTATTTTAGCAATGCAAAGATATTTCAACATATATGCCGTACTTCAACGAGTCAGACCCGCGATGGAGATTTACAATAATAAGCAGTTGTATACGTATGTTCATCTATTCTTTTAAGTATTAATTAAATTTCATTCTCTCGTCACCGATATTTAAACAGTCGAGTAGATGTAAGCACACGATGAATATAAAATTACTTTTTCTTCTCAAACGTTAGTGCGATCGAAAGAATTCTAGTCATGGTAATTGTAGAGAAAATGATAAAGCAAGAGGTTGAAACGAGAATTCCCGATGCGAATGTGTTAAGAATGAATAAATTCTAATTAACACGGCATGAAAGGAATCATAGTGCAAGGGGTTAAAGTAATGTAAGTAAATGAAAATAAATGAAAGTAAATGAAATTGAAATGAAATTGAAATGAAATGAAATTGAAACGAATCAGGGACCACGACAGCATCAAGTACAGTCGCGAAAGGCCAAAGTGGTTCGCGAGGGGGGTCGCACGACTTTCGGAACACCCTGTATACAGTGGCAGACGTCTGAAGTGTCTCGAGCACATTTGGAGCGGCCGAGCGTGGCCGTCCATCCACCATAATGCATATCGTAGGTACGATTTATATTATCTCGGAATGCGATGTTGCGCGGGGTCCCGCCATAGGCGTCGTTGTCTGTCGGCGGGCGATAACGTTGCCAATCCGGCCGGGCATTAAGTGCAGTCGATCGGCTCAATAAGCGTCGCGTTTTAAAGCGTCCGGCGTGACTAAGCGTCTGAAAGAGATTCGAAAGTCCGGGGCGTAACTGCGTTTCCCGGGACGTTGTGTATCACCGGGAGAGCCAATTTATGCCGCATCTAGACATAAGCGTCGCCTTTATGGTCCGCCACGACCGGACGACATGGGACGTTTTTCTTCGAAATGAAACCGTTTCCAGCCAACGGAGAGAGAGAGAGAGAGCGAGAGAGAGAGAGGAGAGCGCGGCCAAGTTCTAATTGAACGAAAGGGCATCTTCGCGAGCCGCGTCTTGGCGTTCGAGGACCATAGTTACTTATAGTTTATATTTACAGTTCACCAGATGTGTGCGAGTGTGCGTATTTAGAGAAATTTGCAGAGCACCGGGGAACAACCGTTTTATCCTCGCTTAAACGAGCATCTTTACCGGTCTGAATAATTGCAAATGAAAATGCTCGAGAAATCCTGGCGCATTTCCGCGACGATGGGAATTAGTTTCTCGAGGTGAAACGAGAACCGTAAGCTCGGACGCGGTCCAAGGTGTCCTCGTCGATATGGGTCAACCGAAAAACCGCGGCCAACGGTTCCCCCCCCCCCCCCCTCCTCTCCCTTGTCCGGCGGCAGTAGTGTGTCCACTGTGCGCTCCGGTAAAACGCCGTTTGTTGGAGCGGCGCGTATGCAAGCATCGCGGCCACACAAAACACGAAGGGAGAGACACAGGAAGAGAGCGCCGCGAGCGGGGCCACCGCGGAGAGAAAAGAGCCGTGCGTACAATCGGAGGAACTGCGAAAGCGACGCGGGGCGTCGTGGCGAAGGGTACCAACCGGAGTCAGCAGTCGGAGGAGGAAGGTGAGGCGGACGAGGAGGATGAGGAGGATGAGGAGGCAGGCCTGGAGGTGGAGGAGAAGGAGGATGAGACGCGGAGCAGCCGCGGAGGAGGTGGTGGAGGATGAAGAGGACGAGGAGGAACGAGGCGGAGGAGGCGCAGGCACATAAAGAGAGAGAGAGAGAGAGAGTAAGAGAGAGAGAGAGGAACGAAGCGGAGGCGGCTCGTTCGGGGGATCTTTATCAAAGTCAACGCACGCCGGTCACCATGGCAACGAAATTGGATTTTTTTTCGAAGTTTTTTCGGCCCTTCTCGCCGGCGCCCATTCCCCGAAGGGGGAGAGACAGAGAGCGGGTGGAGGCTCGACGGAGGAGATGGCGGTGGCGGTGTCGGCGGCGGTGGCGAACGGGAAAGTGGTAGGAGAGGCCGGAGGAAAAGAGAACAGGGGGAAAGAGAGAGAGAGAGAGAGAGAGAAAGAGAGTATCGAGAAGGTCGGGGAGGCTCTGACGAACGGCGACCGGGGAAGCCAATAATTCGAATTGAGAACAGCCAATGGCCGTGCATCTGATTTTTTGTCGTATCATCGTCGAGGTCGTCCGCCCTCTCCCCGAGTCCCCCCGCGTCGCTCCCGCGCCCACCCCCGCCGCCCGTCTAGCGGCCGCGCGACGAAAGGGGCCGCTCTGCCTGGCTTTTTGTAAAATCTCCCATCCTCCACCATCGTCGGCGCCGCCGCCACCACCACCACCACGACCCGCCGCCACCGTCGCCGCCGCCACCATCGTTGCGTCCTGCTCCTCCGTCTTCTTCTCCACCGCCTCCTACCGTCGTTCCAACTCCTCGTTGTCCTGGCGCTCCTACGGTGTTTCGCCGGGGCATGCACTGGCGGCCGCAGGATGCGTGCATCGGGATCGGGATGCATCGTCGCCGGTGGCTACCTAGCCGCAAGAGCTACCCACCGCGCGCGAGCAAGACGGAGAGACGTCGATCTAGATCCGCTAACCTCCGACCCCGGGGGCCCAACCGCGAGGGAACCGCCTCCATTCCTCCGTGAATCTCGGCCTCCGGCCGATACTAATTTCGTACCCGGCCGCGGACGGTGGTTTCTACGACCCGCGGCGACGGGGGTCGCCGGTAGGAGACGATAAGGACACACACGGCAGACTGGTCCTGGCAAGGCGGTCTCTCTATTTGTGCGCGCGAACCCTCATTACGATTTCAACGACGTCCAGAACAGGAAGGACCTGGCACCACCGTCCAAATATAAATGGCCTGTGGTATTACAAAAATACTCGCGGCCGTGTTCCTCGTCACCGTGTGCGACACCTTCATCCCCTCTGGGACGCGGACTAGGCCACGTCCTACGTCGTCGTCGGCCGGCCAGCCCCTGTCTCCGAGCCGGATAGGCGCAGCCCGGCACCTTCTCGGGTCGCGTTCGACCCGAGAGCCTCTTCCTCCGCGGAATCTCGCGAGTATCGCGTACCGCCCGCTCTCCCTTCCCCCCCCCCCCCCTCCCCCGGGCCGGCAGTTCCTATCCGAGCCGGTGCCCGCCGCGCGGCCCGAGTTCAAAGCTCCAAGAGCGGGAAAGAGTGCGAGAGAACTTCCGGCGGCGCGATCCGGCGCGCCAGACATTCCGTGGCTGCAAAGTTCGAGCCCGAGGCTCTCGGTCTTAATGGCGGCGGAAGCGTGTTTTAGGGTTCTCGATCTCGCGTCGGACCGGGTCGCCGCTTACGCGATCGCGTCGTTTCGTATACACGGCTGGACCTGTCTAGACCCGTTGAGTTGGGGGCAGTTTAGCGTGAATCTCGTTGACCGTCAACAGCGTCATGAGCAAGAGAGTCTCAAATACCGATACACCTGCCTACATTATACAGTGCTTTATAGCACTGTTCAGAAAGACCAAAAAGAAGGTATTGCATATTATAGCACATCAATGACTCAAGCATTTCCTAGGAAATATCAGAAATGTATCTAAGGAATGTGCTAATTATACAGTGCGTGGGCACAGTGACTGTTTCCGTGACGGCACTGGAGTATTTTGCCCTACCATCCCGTTGGTGCGTGAGAAGGTGCTCGACACCCGCCACCAACGGATCAAATTAATATTCGATATAAAACATGCCGAAGTTTATCAATGGTTCAGACCTTAAATAACGAATGTACAGAAGATGCCTTCCCTGAATTGGGTTATTAACCCTCTTAGTACCGAACAACGACATATCGTTGTTCGCTATTGTCGGAAAGATAGTTTTCTTAATATTTTTATTAAACAACAATTTCATTTCTTATTTCTTCTCCCTTTTCGAATTTGTTATTTATCAGGCTTCTCATAATTCTTGCAATTTTTTTCCGAAACTTTGTCAAACTTCGCCAAACAAGTTTTAAACATTTCGCTCAGATACAGACTCTTTTGACCGGTACTAAGAGGGTTAAGATAACATAAGAAGGCAAACATAAGAGCAGAAGACTGCAGTGGGTGAACGTGGTGCAGTCACCCACAAGGTGTAACCGATGTAGGTAAAGAGGCATGAAGGTGTGGGTCTTCATGGCTGTTTTGATTTTTATGTTGCTACACCTCAGTGGCAATTGAATATCGTACAGTAAAAGTCCTTCCGCCGTCGAGAGGCGAGACTGGGAACTCTGGACCTGCGAAGTGGACCAACCCGGCACCTTCGCAGGGGGTATTACCGCTGCTTTTCCAACGACTGGCATAAGCACAAAGCAAACTATGCTACGCTTCGTTCCGGCCTGAGCGGACCTTTTGGCTGTTCAGCTCTATGTAGACAATAAGTGTCTAGACCCGTTGACCACCTTTCCCTGCCCCTTCGAAGCCAAAACATCCTCTTTCGTGCGACTCGCACCTTCCTACGGACTCGCCCCGCGAACGACAGCCTCCATCCGATCAACCAAAACGCTCGATCATTCGTCTCATCGGACAAATCGTCGTCGTAAAAAAATCGCGGCACAAATTATTCCGAAAGATTTCGCGCGCACGGCTGGCGTTACGTAAGCGAACCCCCGCGGTGTCGCAACGAGTTCCGACGCTCGTTGAGAATCGTTTAAAAATAATGGACGGGGGTGAAGAAGAAGAGGAGAAAAAATACATGGTAAACGATCGGCCGCGAGGGAGCTCATTGAGGAACGATTCGAGGCCGAGGCGTGTGTGCGCTGCCGGGAACGGACTCGATCCTCGTGAAAGTAAGACACGCTATTGATCGGTGTTAACAGCCGGAAGTAACGCGATACGCTATTGACACGTTATAAATAAGAAAGAGGCAGGCAGGCACAGCCCGTAGTGGCCGGGCCGGTACACGCTTTACAACGGAGGCCGGTTGGCAGGCGGCGCGCACACACACACAAACACACATACACACAACAGGGCGGCGGTGGTGGTGGTGTTCTTTTTAAATCGCGTACGCGGGCAACGTTAACGGCGTCGATCGGGGGGCGGGGGCATCGTCGAGCAGCGTCGAGTCGCGTGCGCATCCAGAATTATTTAATAAGCATGCATAAGCGTTTGTTTATGCGCCGCCGAGGGGGGTGCGCGCCTCTCCCCTTCTTCCTCTTTCGGCGGGGCAAGGAGAGGGCGAGAGAACCGGCTATCGATCCAGAAAGATTCCGCGCGCGCGGGGAACACGGAAACGCGTGCGTGTCTGTGGGATCGGTCGAACGCGGAAAAAAAAAGAAAAAAGAAGGAAAAGGAAAAGAAAGAAACGCCGAGGCCCGCGCCCCGGCCGCGCGCACGGATTCCGCTTAATATTCCATGAAACGAGGAGGGCTCCGCCGTTCGCGGCCGTATTCCCGGCGCGTTATTCGTGTCAACCATCTGTGCGAGCCTCGGACGCGAACCGGTGCACGCGTCCGGCGCAGGCCGTCGACGACGACGACGCGCCGGTGTGTTTGCGACTATAGTCGAACGGATGAACTCTTCGAGAGATCGATCGGCTCTCTCTCGTTCCTCTACCGTTCCTCGACGCTGTCTTATATGCCAGTTCTGCGTGAAACGCTCCTTTTCGACCCCGCACCGCTCGCGCAAACACGGGTACCCCCCCTCCTCCTCCCACGGATAATCCATATCAGAGCCGAGAAACACCCGAGAGAGGAACAATTCCTTACGGAGAGCCCTCGATCCTTGACCCGTCCCCGGCTACCAGGCTAAGACACGCGCTCTCGACGTTCTTTTCTAAATGCTAATCTTTCTGCTCCCGGGTCTAAGGTCGCTCGTCATTCACTGCATTTGTCTCGTTAGCCGCTCGGATAAAAAGAAACGATAACGATGTCGCGCGGCTCGTTCCGCTGGAACGTCCGATTCCGTAACAGCCGCGAACGCGCGCGCCTGTGTCGGTGCCTGCTGTTTAGGGTTAAGGTGAGCTCGACACCGGACACGTTTTTTTTTCCACGGATGTGAGAAATGTCCGCGCGAAAACGCTTTTGGTCAAAGTTTCGAATCCTCTACTAGTTAAGATACGCGGTAGATCTTTTTATCTGCTGGGAAATAAGAGAACTGTTTATCACTAAACGTACCGGCATTTTTCTATACCTAATCTTACCATAGAATTTTCGTCGGTGAAAAATAAGCTACGAGAAAAACGGAAAGTGGGGAAATTGAATAATCGGATGATATAAGAATTTACAGAAAGTCAAATGACGGACAGAAATAATAAATGTAAGAATTAGAAAAGTAAATTTTCAAAAGGGGTCATTTGACCCCTCTTGATACGTTTAGTGTTATATAAGTTCAGCCCATTGTTCGCGCGTGCGAACCAGTTCGAGAGTTAACATTTGCGCGAATCTGTCGACGAGCGCGCTCACGGATCGATTAGGATTTTATTCGGCAATTTCTTCGACGCGTCGTTTAACGATCTTCGTCGCCGACTAACGAGTCTACTAAAACTCTATCGTTAGCCGATCGATCGACCTTTCACGAGCGATTCTCTCTGCGCAAATATTTCGTTCCATCTACGCGTCGCCTTCTTTGGCAAAGCGTTCCGTTGAACGAGAAAGGTTGAACGAGAAAGCGAACTAAACCGAATCGATGATCCGACGTAAATGCAACTGTTAGTTAGGTCGCCGAGACGAAACCGTTAAAAATCATTGAAACTCACAGCCCTGGCCGAGTCGCGGGTCGACGGCTATAACCCGTTAGGTTATAGACCGCAGCCGGAGCTAGCGCCTCTATAACCAGGTCTCCGTCTTCGTGGAACCTTTCTCGTCGACGGTTGCGAGAGGAGCCTGGTTAAGAGAATTTCTTTCGCCGGTGAAAAAACAAAAAAAACAGGCAAGAACTCGATGGAAAAAAAAGGCGAGTCGTCGTCGTCGTCGTCGTCGTCGGCGGAAGAATTATGACACCGCTCCGAGGGTTTTCGATTATAGAGGCGTTCGTTTCGCCTGCTGGATTACACGGGATTACACCTCGTTAGGAGAGCGGCGTGTGCTGCATGCGTCCGCGTTGCATACGACTCGTTTGCATATTCATCGTCGGTAAGTTAATCATTGTAGCCGATAAAAACGTCGGACGGCGGAGCGACGCGTGACGTCAACGCGGCAAAACAGATTTTCTCGTGACGAGAGGCGAGAGGCGCGAGGCGACGAGGCAGAGAGCCGGGCCGCCGCTCGTCGACGCTGCATTTCCAAAGAATCGGCAGCCCCGGCGGTGCTCCTCTGCACGTGCCGTTTAAAATGCAACAGGTTTTCGGGCACTACGGGGATGCGAGCGGGATGGGGTTCACGGGTTCTACGATCTGCCCGGAGAGCATTCCTCCGGAGATATCCAGGAGCCTCGCCCTATTCTGTCCTGGCTCTCTCTCTCTCCCTCTCTCTCTCTCTCTATCTCTCTCTATCTATCTCTCTCTCTCTCTCTGCCTCGCCCCGGATGACCCGCTGGCTTTTACACTTTTACCAAAGCGGCCACCGCGGCCGGGCCGTGCTTAACGAGGATAACAACGATCGCCGTCAAACGGCCTGCTCTCGGAATAGAACCGCTCCAGTTCAGTTCCACGACCTTTCCAATCGTGCTAAAAATTTCGCGCAGACCCGCGGGAGCGCGCGTCTTCGTGTTCCAGTTCTTCGTCCATTCACGTCTTCCGCTTCAGGACTTCTCCAAATAAAACCCCGGCGTCCCGTCGACGGTTAATTAATAGGTCGAGCCGAATGCTCCTGCGATTTTAATTTCGATTCAACTCGATCTCGGTACCTTTGACTTTTTCACAGCCGTGTTCCTTTATTCTTTACCCACCTTCTTGATCTTTCTGTAACAACTCTGTGATTGAACGCGCCACGATTTTTCGAAAAATTACTCGAAACGGGACGTATTTTAATCGAAATCGAAGGCGAGAAATAACTGCATGCCGAGTTATTTTTACTCGGCTCGATCATTGTTATTCACCTGTTATTTCTACTAAAACTTGCTGTATTATCTGGAATTGTTAACACTAGGTTTACGGAATCCGTCAAAATGACGGCTCACTGATTTGTTAACGTGCTATTATTCAGATTTTAAAGATACGTTTATTGCTTATTTATCCATTATATTTACTATAATTATATACTATAATTATAGTAAATTATATACTATAATTATATACTAAAATTATAGTATATAATTATATACTATATTTATTTATTTATCGGTTACATTAACGATTAGAATAAATCGTTACTTTCATAAACAAATATAAAACGGCTGCTTTTATTACTCCGTAAACCTAGGGTTAATAATCGTATATAATAATAGAACAAATTCGTTACGGACCATTCTCGTGGTGGAAATTAATTCTTTAATTCTAGATTTGTTATAAACTATTTTTCAGCCCATTAAATAAACATGCAAGCATGTACCATAGCTGGTAAGGCACGGAATGTGTTAATAGCGGAACCGTCGCAAAAGTTGGCGCGACCCATTTCGAATCTTTCGCCGCGCCGTTGGACGTAACCGGTAGCGATTGTTAACGAATCGTATCGCAAACGGGAGCGCAGAACGATAACGAAAAAAGGCATGGCCCCAGTGTCCGAAAGAACGATAAGTTGTCTCGCGGTTCTTCCAAAAACCGATACCAAGCTTCCCCCAGCGACCCAATAATAATAGCTCTTCTTCTTCGCGAAGTTAGTTACGCGAACTGTCTATACCGCGGAACTTTGTTGCGAATCACGCGATCCAGTTAATCGAACGGCTCGAACAGCGAAAAAAGTGGATGAGTAGGTTTCCCGTCGCCTCAAAACCTCGCACAATAATTCCTGTACCGGCTAACAACCGGCAGCTCGATGCCGCGAGACTTCGCGTTTCGACACGAGCTTCTTTTTTTACCGCGGGAAGCCGCCGCCTCGTGTCCCATTCGCGGATCTATAAAACCAGCTCGCAAAAAAGACGAAAAGTGCGCAATCCGGTCGATTAGTATTCATGAATCGTTACGAGCACATGTGATTAGGATCGAGAATCTGGCGGTGCTTTTTTCTGAATAAAACAATGCGAGCGTAAATGCACCGTTCAATGATTCCCTTGATATAAGAAGATCCGTTTCGGTCTTCTTTCTATTTTCTGTCCCCTGACACGCTATTTGTATCGTTGACGCGAGAATTAACAAACTTTATTACGTTCTCAAACTACCGCGGTCTCGTTGCGGGGATGTAAAAATGGGTCGCGGTCTATTAATCGTTCAAATATAACCACGTTTTCTCTTCCTCCTAGAAAATTACATTTCTCGTCGCTCGCAGTGTTTTTCTACGAATCCGTCCCAATTATGCGAATCACCGAGAACTTCCTTTATCGGGTTCCGTGGAAATTTACTTTTTCCATGTCGCACCGTTTTGTATAAATTTGACATAATTTTTTTATATTTTTGGTAGGTCGCGAAAGCGTTTAGAATCCGTCCGCGTGAATAAATTCCGGTCGCTAAATACGGAAGGGATCTTCAGCGGTGGAATCGCGACGATTCGCAACCTGTCGTTCTGTCTCGCATCGATTTCGAGTCGGGACTGTCGCGGGAAGTAAACAGGAAAAACGCTTCCTCGTCCGACGCCGTGTTTTCGAGATAATACGGTTCAAAGATTACACGCCGCGCTATTGGCTGGCGCGTCCGATCACGGCCTGCCGGGGATCTGCCTCTCCTCGCTCCCCTGGACGTCCGAGGAGAATGTCTTCGAATCTCTCGTCGAAAACGAAGCGGCGAAACCCGAGCGAACGCGATTCGTTTTCCTTCGCGAATTCCTGCGCCTCGAATCGCGCGCTCCAGTTTGCGCAACGTGTAAAAAGTAGAAAAGAGTATCCCGATTCGAGGCGGTATCTGGGTCGAACGTTCCTGCATCTCGAGAACGAAGAAATAATTGCAACGTTGCCGAGAGGGTGAGAACTGGTCGAACAACCGGATACGCGTTGATGCTATATAAAAATATAAGTCGAAAATACCGAATCGATTATTTTTCGAGGTTTCGTTTTCGAGAGGGAACTAGGTCGAAAAAATAATGCTACCGAGCGCGGAGCAAGCGGCGCGCCTGGTCATGACACACATGCTACTTTTAATTCTACTTGTCACGTCGAATGCAATCCGCGCGAACTCGAGACGCATCTTCCAGCAGGATTTTCTCGAAAGCGGAGCCTGGAATGGAAAAATGTTGTTCCTACTTTTCGACTAATTTCTCGACGTGGAATCGAACAGGTAGACGACACCTCGAAGCGACGTTCTGGAAAGAGTATCACCTGACCGGGGACAAGGACGGAATGGGCTGGCATTTAAGCGAGAGTCTGGTAGCAGAAAATGTTCCCGCCGCGCGGCGAGGCGAGGCGAGGCAAGCTGACAAACAAGAGCTGGTAGCTGGCAGGTCACGTGTACGGTTATCAGCGCGTAGGATCGCGAAGCGGTGGCGAAAAATCGAATCTTCGTCCGATCGATTCGCACAGCTGGTTTTCCACGAGCGGCACGTACGCGCGAGCTGACAGAATAAACAAGGGTGGCCCCGGCGTGTGTGCGTGCCGGGGCCACGCCACGGCACGGCACACACCGCGCCACGCCACGCCATGCCACGCGGTGCCAGCGATGGGATCGACGAACTCTCGAGCGAGCCAATCTCGAGCGACGCGCGGAACCGGAACGCGGTCGAGTCGGCGCTCGCGAAAACCGAGCGCGATGACGAATCACGAGCGTCGTCGATTTCGAAGATCCCTGGAAGATAACCGAGAGCCGGGAACCCCCCCATTGATCGACTATCGGCGAGGCGCGAGATACGATCGATCGGATCCGTCCAAGGCAACGGAAACACCGGGATGCGTGTGTTCCGAGAGAGTCCGCTGCGAGTTGCTGCGTGAACGCAACCAGCGTACGCGTAGCGTAGGTTGCAGGACGCACGTGTGTAGGTCTGTCAGCTCGGCTCCCTTCCACGTACGACTTGGCCCCCTCCGTTCGCGCCCCTGACAAAACTCTGGATTCGATTGGTCGAAGCCGCATCCCTCCCGCGTCTCACACGGACTACTCATTCCATTCAGTCACCCGTACGAACTCCGACGCTGCCAGCCACGCTACGACCATGCCGCGTGCTCTCCTTTCCTCTCTCCTTCTCCCCTCTGCCCACCTCCCTTCTCTCTCTCTCTCTCTCTCTTTCTCTCTTTGCCTTATTCTCTCATTCTTTTTCTCGCTCGGTCTTTTTCTACGGCGAGGCAACCGCGTTTCCCTTTCCTTCTCCGACCGACCCGCGTTTACATCCGTCCGAGCTCTCTCGTCCCTCTCTCTCTCTCTCTCTCTCTCTCGCTCTCTCTCACCCACTCTCCGTCAATCTACGCGTCCGTCTCCGTCCCACCGGCGTGTATACACCGACAAAGTGTTATTCACGAAGTTCGTCCCGGTCTAGACCGGTGTCGGGGGGGGGGGGGATCTCCTCGTCGCGCATATACGAGGAAACAGCAACGGTCGCGATCGGTGGCGAAAGAGGAACACGCGCGTCGCGGAAACGTTCGCACAGGTTTCCAACCTGACCTACGCGTGGCACGGCCAGGGGCGACGGATCCGGCGATGCAATGTCATCCGGTCGACACGGCGTGTACGCCGAGAGTTTCGCGTCGAGAGATCCATGGATCTGGGTCGACGTCGTCGTCGACGTCGTCGTCGTCGTCGTCGTCGTCGTCGTCGTCGTAGCGCGCGGTCGGGAGGAGATCGTTGAACGGGTCAGGGCGACGCGTGTCCTTTCGTCGTTCTCTGTCCTGTCATCGGCCAGGCTAGAGGATTAATCGGGAATACGATTACGTACGTACGTGTTGATTGCGACGACTCGTGTTGCTGCTGCTGCTGCTGTTGCCCGCCTCGCTCTTCCCGCGAAGACGACGATGAATCAACGCGGACTACCAGAGGTCCCCGGACGCGTGAATCACTTTTTAGTCACGCGGATGCGGCTGCGGCTGCTGCGGGCGGCGACGGCAACTGCGGCGTCGACTTCTCTCGTCGGTGTCTGAATGCTGCGGTTGACGATGTTGTTGTTGTTGTTGTTGCGGCTGCGGCAGCGTGCTCGGCACAAGTTTGATCCGCGCACTACAAAGGAAACAGTTGGGTGTTTCGACACACTTGGCACAACCTCCCGAAGAACTTTCTACGAAAGCACGCGCGTAAAAAAGCCGATGCTCGTTGCGACGTAGCTCGCGAGTCCGCCACGCGGATCGAACGGAGACATTCGACTGGTCTCGATCGCGCTCGCGTTCGAACTGTCGCGTCTCCGATGATGCCTCTCCTCTGTCTCCCTTTCTCTTGCGCTCGCCCTCTCTCTCTCTCTCTCTCTCTCTCTGTCTATGTCCGTCACCCGTTCTCTCTCTCTCTCTCTCGGATTCACGCGCGTGTCGAAAAGACAGAATATCGGGAGCAGACTCTCTCACGGTGTAATCTATCGCGGCACGAGAAAGCGCGTGGAAAACCGACACGGGGAACGACACTTGGTGCGCTGCCTGCTCCGGAGTCAACGGCGGCGGGATGCGCTATAAAACATAGTGTACAAGTTCGAATAGTCGACTATAGTCTCTTTCAGGTCCGAAGAAGCTCGGCTGGCTGCCTTCGTCGCGCGCAGAGATGCGCGAGACCGCTGTTTCCCCCTTCCCTTTTCCGTTCTCGCTCTTTCACGATTTCCGTCTTTCTCCCCTCCTTCTCCTCCCGCGCTGTCCCTCCTCGCTCTCTCACTCCCCGGTTCCCTCCGTCTCTCTTTCTCTCTCTCTCTCTCTCTCCGGTACTCCTCTCCCCGTTAACCCTGCGGGTCGCGTCTTTATCGCTCGCCGCGTCTTCTCTCGCTCTACACTCGTACCCTTTTGTCCGGGAAGAAACACGCAGGTCGAGGAGCTCGTGGCCTCCGAGAGGCTACGTATACACCGACCGTGGAATCGGTCTAGCGATCGTGGTATTTCAGACGTTGCCCGATCTTCTCGCGCTCTCCTCGCCGCTCAGCGATCGTCCGCGCCCCCGTCCACACCCCCCTCAGATTAACATTGACTCTGCTCCGGGAGACGCGTTCGCGGAAAAACAATTCGACGAACGCGATAAGCAGGGGTCAGCGATCGTTTGCTGCAGCGTACCCGCCGCACACCGATCACGCTGCACGATTCCGCGACGATCCTCCGACACGCCCCGCAGCGCGGACACCGAGAGCAAAATCAGACGAACTTTTTTCTGTTGAAATCGAACGAACAGCTTCAACGTTTACATTCGAAACGCTCCGAGACAGTTGCACGTATTGTACATCGTTTCGTCGAGCTCGCGCGATTTATCGTAAAAGTTTCCAACGTTATCTCAAGTTGTGCAAAGTTCGCAAAGTTGTCTTGAACGTTATCGAACCGATCCAACGAAAATTCATCACGATTTCGATGATGGTTCATCGACTCTGTCGTCCTCGCCTAGCTTGTGCGCCCTCTCCGCGCGACCAGCACCTCGTGACAGTCGGAGATGTTTCACGGTCCACGAGAGATCGTGGTAAATTTTCTATTCCGTTAGCGAAGTGGCGGACACACACGCGAAACGATCGGAACAATGCACGCTATTCATCGGTCGATCGGTCGGTGGCGCGTGACCGATCCGGAGAGAGAGAGAGGCTCGTTTCCACGAAAATACGGATCGCACAGTTTTCGACACTTCCGTGTGCCGACGACGAGGCGCACGATCGTAAGTGTACGGAACAGGTCGTAATCGGTTTGCACAGAAATCCGGGGAAAAAGAGTATCTCACATGGTATAGTCTATGGTTACACGAGCATCTGGTTGAACGCGATTAGTAGGCTGCGCGATACAATTTTGGTCTGTCCGCGTCACACTGTGTCCTCGCAGAGATGACATACACAACGAGTTAGCGTCGTGACGACACGAACGAAAAAACACATGTTATGGTCGCGGCGAAATTAAGGATGCGTACCGAGCATACGTAATCCTTGGTCGCCTATTTATCGCGGCGATCGGTCAGATTTGTTGTTGTCCCGACTAAGACACAGCGTTACGCCTGTTGTAACAGAGAGAGAGACAGAGAGAGAGAGACAGAGAGAGAGAGAGAGAGAGAGAGAGAGAGAGAGAAAGAGAAAGAAAGAGATGCACAGAGAAAAAGAAAAAGAGAGACAGACATAGAAAAGAAGAGAAAGAGTTCAATAGACATAGAAAGAAAGACAGAGGAGTCCAAGTCGCTGGAAGCGGAGAAAGAAACTCACAGCAGAGAGCCGGTGGGCGAGTCGGGCGGCGTGCGGTGCGGCGGTGCGAAGGGAGAGGCGCGCTCGAAAGGGCGCGAGAAAAGGGCACGTGCACAGCGACAGGGCGCGAAGGGCGGCCCCGGCGGGTGAGGTTGGTTCTCTCGCGTGGCTGCGTAACCCGCGGCCCCGGCGTGAAAAGTGAAATGACAACACGCAGAGAGAGAGCGGTTCTCGCGCGTCGCTGACTCTACGCGGCGTGTACGGGGTGCTCGTAGAGCCTAGATACGATACTGAGGGCTCGCCACGATTCGTAGCGGCGCTTTCCTCAAGAGGGCGGGAGGCAGACCGGAGAGAGACTGAGTAGAGAGAGAGAGAGAGAGAGAAAGAGCGAGGTGGCAGAGCTCGCGGGACAGGGAAAAAAGAGAAAGAGAGAGAGAGGGAGAGGAAGAGAGCGTCCAGGATAGAGGGATAGAGGAAGAGAGGATCGAGGAAGAACGCCGGGGGAGACCGGGGCGGTAGGAGTTGCGGGAGGGGCCGCGGAATTCTCTCTGTTATAGATTAAAATTTTTTACGGGGAAGATATTGATTGTTGCTTTTTATTAATGTAACATTAAAGTGGCGCCGCGCGGAGATAGAAGGGGCCGCAACAGGAGGAGGAAGAGGCAGAGGCGGAGGCGGCGGTGGAGGAAAGGGAGCAAAAGCAGAACAGAACTCCCGCCGCGACGAGAGGCCGCGCGTCGGTGGGGGGGATCGTTGCCGTGGTGGGGATCGCGGCCGAAGAAAGGGTAAAATACACGATATAATAGGGGGGAGGGGGGAGGGGGTCGGTGGGAGAAGAGAGGCGCGGGAAGACAGGATGGTGGGGGTGTGTTCCGGCGCGAGGAGAGAGAGAGTGAGAGAGAGAGAGAGAGAGAGAGAGAGAAACGGAGAGGAGTGCGAGAGAGGAGAGTGGAGAAGAGAAGAGAAAAGGCAAGAAAAGTAAGAACGACCGCGCGCACTCTGGAAAACGATGGCAGAAGGGAGGAAGTAAAAAAGAAACGGCGCGGGGGACGGGTGGTGGGTGTTCGCGAGGCGAGAGACAAGGAGAGGGGTGAGCGAGAGAGCGGAGAGAAGGTGGAGGGGTGGCGGCTCGAAGAGCAGCGGAAATAGTGCCATAAATACGAACATTTTTCGTAGCGTCTTGCAGCCCTGTTTTGACAATCATCCCCTCCCAGCCGCGATACCCCTCCGTCATACAATCAGCCGCCGTTCCTACCCCCACCCCCCGCGTCTTCTTCGCCCCCGCTTCGTTTTCTTCCCCGCGGCGTCTAGCCCCCCCGCCCCGCCCCTCCCCGCCCCCCCCCCCCCCCCCCCCCCCCCCCCAGCTCCCCTGCTCCGCCGCGCGCTTTTGGATCTTAAGTACGCGGATACACGTATACGCGCGAGGCGAGGCGAGGCGAGGCGAGGCGAGGCGGGAGACGCGAAGCGAAGCGACGGACACAACCGGCACACGTATCTACCACACGACGATGACGACCAGCCGACGAGCACGATGATGCTTCGCCTTCGAAGCAGCCGCCCCTCTGGCCACCCCTTTTCAGTTATTCGCCTCTCCGGCCCGCCTCGGCCGGCCAGGCTATTCTTCTACTCGCTTTGACATTTTTCGCGAGTTAAGGCCCGCTCGAACTTCGCGGAAATCCATCTTGCGCTGCCTCGAGAGAAGGAGCACCTTCTCTCGCTTCCCCGTTCTCTATACACTCTCGCTTCCTCTATAGCACCCTCTCTCGCTTTATCGCTCTCTCTCTCTCTCTCTCTTTCTCACTCCAGTTGTCGCGGTCTCTGTCTCCGCTTCTGCTCTCCCACCCGGGCCTGCCAGCCGGCGGCTCTTCCTCCTACTCCTCCTCCGCCGCCTACTCCTCTCTTTCTCTTCCGCTTTTTCTTTTTTTTTTCTTCGATTCTTCTGCCTCTCCTTTTTTCAGGGGGAGCGAACCGAGAGACGCGAACACGCCGGATCGATTCTTCGTTTCGAGAGAGGACTGCAACGGGAGGAGGCGAAGGAGGAGGAGGTGGAGGAGGAGGAGGCGCGGGCGGGGCGGGGGAGAGCGCGGGAGGCGGCGTGGGATATTCCATGGGGCCTCCGCGCGCGTAATTGCCGAATCGCGAGGGCGAAACGCGACGCGGTAAGACGCGCTACTCCCGAACGGCTAATTCCTCTCTCTCTCTCTCTCTCTCTGCTCCGGGCCATAAACACACAGGGCCCCCGATCGCCTAATTGGCAGCGTCTCGTTAATCATCGATGGGTGTGGCGGGTGGCGACGACGGCGCGGCCGATTAATCGCGGCGCGCGCGCGGGGGGCGGGGGGAGGGACACAGAGAGCGGTCCTCTCGCGAGGAGAAACTCTCCGGCAGTTTCGTGTTACACGGTGGAACCCCGCGCGCGCGGCCGCGATCTCCCGTAGGTTCTGCTGCTCGCGGGCCATGTAACACTGCACGGCCGTCTGTAACGTTACACTCTGCGCGGCGTTTCTGTCGCGCCCGCGCACCTCCGGCTATTCCTTTCCGCTCGCCGCGGAATAAGGTATTAAACGCGGCCGAGCCGGACACACGATCGTGCACGGGGGAAAAAAAAAAGTAAACGCGCCGCGCGGCGTGCCCTCGCGGAACGATCTTTCCTCTCTCGAACACCTGCCCCGACACCCCTCTGGCCTCCTCTCCACCCCCCTTTCGACGCTTTTTACCAAATTCATAGCCGTGTCCTGTCTAAACAGGTGATTCTACGCGAGACACCCGCGAGTCCCGGGTGAAGCAGCCGTGGCCAAAGTGGAAACGGCTGGTCACGATCAGACGCACGCAGAGATTTGCCGACCTTCGAAACGCTGCTCCTCTTCCGCGAGATCGACCGATTCGATTTAACACGGCTAAGAAAACTGATTATATCACGCGGGACATGCCCTTTCGATTTTTCAATTCCCGCGTTTCAGGCACGAACGCGCATTACGAATCCAATGTTTCAGGACACGGTCGCAATCTCTTATTTTTCTATGCGCGGCTCGCGATATTTTTCATTTATTCGTTCATGTATTTATTAATGTTTCGAATGGGATGTTTCGCTTGGCAAACACATTGTTACATGTTTTCTACACCGGTTTCTCGGTGGAACGGTATTTACCGCGCGAAAACAGAATTCCGTGTACATTGTTGGACACAGTGTAGACCACCGCGGTGAATCATTTCTCTTAGAAAATCGAGTGTAGGACGGACGAGAAATGGAAGAAGGATCTGTAAAAAAGAAATCCTCTTTTCGTGCTACGAAGGGAGCACGGTATCTCAGCGGGTACGCGCCGATTCGCAGATTTTTGCGCGCGAGAAAATCCGCCCGGTCCGGATAACAAAACGGAACTCGGGCGTGGTAGTTCGAAAAAAAAAAAAGAAAAGGAAAAAAGCCTGAAAACGCGACTCTGGTATCTTGTTGCCGGCGCGACGTGCGTGTTCGACTTCCGGGCGGAAGTGGCTGCAAGAAGCTTCTCCGGGGGATTATATTTCGTCGCGGCGGAGGAGCGTTTGCGGGCCACCCCTCTCTCTCTCTCTCTCTCTCTCTCTCTCTCTCTCTCTCTCTCTCTCGCGGTGGCTCGGTGGCTCCGGTGCGTCAACTGGAAGCCCTACAGGGAAAGGGAGAAAGGGAAAGTGAAACTACGTGGACGCGGCGGGAAGCATCGGGGTCGCGATCGATTTAAGGGTCGGTCGGTTGGTTGGTTTTGTTATCGGCGTTGATTCTCCTGCGACTGGTTTTTTCGCCGCGCCGAAAATTCGTGGCGAACCAGCGGCCGTCTGTCTATTCGTACGTCCCCGTCTCTCGCTATCATCCGTGCGCGAATTATCGCGAGCTGATAATTCCCGGAGAGAGAGAGAGAGAGAGAGGTAAACATCTTTCGACGTGATGCTTCCGGTCTCGCGACGCTCTCGTCCGGGCATCGCGGGTCTACGGAACGACGCCGGCGTATCTTATCGCGTTACGGAAAGGAATTTTGATTAGAAGGCAGCTTTTTTCTTACGAGGGGGCTTTGTAACGCGACTCTCGCTCGCCTGGGACGGCTGTCGGCCGGTGCCGGGCCGGAGCAGGCTCGGAGCGCGGGAGCCACGGGCGACGGCCGTGTTCCAGTCGCGGACCTTGCAATCGAAATCGGTTGAACGCGGTTTCACTGAAATCGGTCGATCAACGAGATCTGTTAACACGTTCGACGGTCACAGGAATTTCTCGCCGAAAACGCTATATTTACCGAGCACCGTGGGAACAACTGTTTTATATCAGTTTGAACGTGTTTCACGCGTTCGTGCATCCGAGGTTCGAATTCGATTCCGCGTCAGCCATTTTGAACGATCGTCTTTAGCCGGGCGCGACGCCGGACAGTTATCTTTGCCTCGCCAAACGCCTCCTGGATTTTCTATAGAGTCGCCATGTTCGAAGTGGGCACGCGTGCACGGCGGTCTAAGGTTCGAGTGCCATCGGGAATAAAATCGTAGGAAGTAAAAAGCTCCGGGAGTATTGGGCGGAGGAGTCCTCCCCGGGGGAGGAGTGGGAGGTGGGTGGGGGGATTTATTAAAGCGAAAAAACGATATCAGGCGCGGCCTTCTGCTTTCTCGTTCATCACAGTCCTCGGCAACGATATATTTTTCTTCTTTCTTTTTTCGAATAACGAGCATCATCGTTATGGCTATCCCGCCCCCCCTCCACCATGCCACCCCCTTCGGCCTCTCACACCGGAGCCACCCGCGCGCCTCCCCCGCCAGAGCGTCGTTCCTTCCCGCCGTTTCCTCCGCCTGTGTGCCCCACTCCCTTTTGTTCGTTCGCAGCGAGTGAACCGAGTCCAGGTTTAATTCTCAAAGCGATAGCAATTTCCAGGCGCAGGAAAAAAAGAATAAAGCGCGAGCTCCGGCTGGAAGGGGAGAGAGAGAGGGGGAGGGGGGACACCGAACAGCGAGGGGATAGAGGGAGAGAGCGGGCCGAGTGCGAGCGAGAGAGAGAGAGAGAGAGTGTGAGAGAGAGAGAGAGGAGAAGGAGAGAAAGAACCACCCTGTCATACTCGATCGATCCGACCTAAGCAATTAATCTATTTAACCTTTCTACTCCGCCGCGCCAGGAATAAAGGAAAGACGAAGGATTAAATTATTTCGTACTTGAAATTCCAAAGGGAAACGCTTGCCCCCCCGGTGCCGGTTTGCGAAATGGATGTGTCGAACGAGAAACCAGAAACGAGAGACACTACCGCGCTCGACTGATTACGCTCGGATATCTTTTCTCCCCCCCACCCCCCGACCCCCACCTCCCCCCGCATTTTTGCGACTCTGCGCGCAACTTGAACCGCTGCGGATCTCGCAGAACCGCAGCCTTGAACCCGCCGACAAAAGTATTATTGTTATTTCTTTTTTTACTGACCGCCGGTCGACGTCTGTGCTAAACGAGACCGATTTATATTAGTTTATAATAACGGCAGGATTGAGAAGTGGGTCGAATTCTGTAAAATAATCATCGTTTTACGATATAATTTTTAGCGGAATTGTAGCAGTTCGAAGACCGACAATTTTTTTCGTCGAAACTTGGGGATGATCTGATTTAGTTAGATAGATACAATTTAGATACAAAGTTAACCCTTTTAAATAATCTTTATCAGATCTAGTAATATTTAAAAACCTATCAAGAGTTATTATCTGTTACACAAGTCATAAAATTCGATTTTATAATGAATAAAATGCTCGAGGTTATATAAAATGGAAACACTGTAAGAAATATTTTATATTTCCAGTTAAAAAGGCTCCGACTGCAAAGGGTTAAGAAGCCAAATAGATCTGTCGTCGTTACTTTTACGAACTGTGACCGTGAAACAGCAGATTCCAGTTGACCACAAATTTGGCGTTAATTTTTTCCGCGAGAAAGACAGGTTCGGTTTTGCAGCGGCAACAAGCGGTTCGAACCCCCCTTGAAAGATCGTCGACGCGCGCGGCGCGAGCAAAAATTTGTCCCAAGGCCGCAGCGTCGATTTTCGGCGGTTTTCCGATAGAGTCGTCGACAACAATAATTGGCCGGCCGCTGTTAATTTGCAGCCGTGATGCACGCGTCACTTAATCCCGCAACAAAGTGTCGTTTTACAACGCTCTCGATTAACCCGGGTCCCGGCCAGTCCGGTTCGTCGATCGAACCCGACCATTCCATCGAATCCGCTCCCGCGCGGCGCTATTTCTACGCGTCGATCGGCGGCCGGCTGTCTTCCACCGATCAATTAATTGTTCCGCGCGCCGGTAAATGAACGCTTTTCACGTCGTGTTAACAGAGGCGCGGTTCATGTATCATTAATCGGCGCGGCGCGGTGTCAATCGTCGACGAGGAGAGAGAGAGATAGAGTGAAAGAGAGTGAGAGAGAGAGGGAAGGGGGAGGGCAGCAGACTGATGGAGAAAGAGAGAGACTGACACCACCGGCTCGAAACGTTTCCAGGCAGCACCTCGACGACGCGGCATTTAAATAATTGACGTACGAACGTCGGGAGCCGTGCTCGAAACGAGTGTACCGTTTAGTTTCGTTTACAGTGATCTCCTGACGGCACTCGATGGCCCTCGCTGCCGCCGCGTCGCGTCGCGTCGCGTCAAACCCCTTCGCAGCCCGTGCCCCCGGTCCCGCGCGCGCACGCCTCCGCGTTTTCCTTTCAATTTCCAGTTGGTCTCGCTCGGCGCGAGACTTTCGGGGCCGTCATTACCCCGTCCCGCGTTTTCCACGGCCACCAATCCCTTTGTCTTCCCGTATTTTCTTTTTTTTTCGGGGACTCGCAGGGCGCCGCGCTAAAACCGGCCGCCAGCTCGTAATTCGGTGTTTAGCAGAGCCACGGCTGCCGCGATTATACGCGATGGCTCCGGAAAAAAGGTCGCGCGAAATCCTTCAACAGACGCCCCCCTCTCGTCTACGCGAGCGATTCGTTGAATTGTACGAACGAAATTCCGTTCGCAGAATTTATTCGAAAAATGGGGGGTTGAACCGCTCCGTTCTCGAACAAATAACAACGGAACAACGCCGAATCGAAACGCGCGTCTGCTTCTCCGCGCGGGGAGACTTCATTGCGAACAGTAGATTATGCTCGCGATAATGAAAACCTGGCTCCCGGTTCGCGTGTAATCGACATTCGCCGGAGCATAAAGCGTGTTGCCACTCTCGCGTAGACGCGCGGGCACGGTAAAGGCGAAAGAATTTGCGAGGGCACCCGCGACGTCGAAAGTATTTTCTTTCGAAACAGACGCTCGAATATCCGCGAGGAAGCGATTTGAAAAACATTCCGGGAAATAATAATATCGTGGAACGTTTTGCGACGGAGTACCTCCCTCGCCCTCCCCCTCCCCTCCGTCCCGGTTCGATTTCCTACGGGGTGGAAATCTTACAACGTTTCGAATTCCAATCCCGGAGAAGGACGGGATCGATCCTGTTAAACGAGAAGATTGAATCGCGTATCGAATTAGCAGACGTACGCTGACGTTCCAGCGAATAAAGTCCAATAACACCGTGTTTTCGTGTTTAAAACGCCGTGGCGTTTCCCGGTAACGAATTTACAGAGACGTCGATAACTTTTCACGAGCGTAACGAGACTTTTTTGTTCCTCCCACCCCCTCCCCGCCGCTCCCCGCCGCCCGCCCTCGTCCGCCGGCATCCCTTCCGTTCCGGTCGGTTGTGCTTTTTTATTTTTTTTTATTATTCATCAGTCGACAACCTCATTGTTGAACTGGTTCCGTATACGTTGTTGCGACCGCGATCCCGGTATTTACTGCTCGCAACAATGGCAATCGACTTCGCGTTCGTGTGCGTCCGCTCCGCTACGTGGGTGTAGGCAGCAGTCTCTCCCTCTCTCTCTCTTTCTCTCTCCTTTCCCTCTGTCTCTCTCTCTCTTCCTCGAATATCAGAACGGTTTTGTCAGCGTGCACAAGGAACGAAGCCACGGCATCGCGATGTTTATTTGCTATTTTAAGGCACGCACTCCGCCACAGCCGGGGCTACTACTTTTTTTTTTCCACCGATGCTTTTCCCCGGCGGATTTCCCGATCGATTCTCCACGAATTAATCGAGGTCTCCTGCCTCGGAAAATACGTCGCAGGCCTAACCCTTCCTCCTTCCGATCCCAACGGGATCGCCGATCCCGGAGACAATTCTGAGCGAAACCTCCGCTAGTTCGACCCGACGAACTTATACCTGTCTATCCACTATCAATTTGTCATTTTGTTAGGTTGTCACAGAAGTTTCTTCCGCGCTATGAGTGACTCTAAGTGGATGGGTTTATATAAATATGCAGGCTTATCTCTTAGACGTTTATGGCATGGGTTCAGTCGAAGCAGAGCTCTTTCAAAGTACGTTTCGTTGGTGACAAAGTCTCTTTGAAAATTTTTGCTGCACCGTTCAATCTGAAGAGTAAAAACAAGCATTTGCGACATGTTATGCTTCATTGCTTTAACCCTTTGCACTCGAGTGGCGCCTCTGAAGCGCCAATGAAAATTGTTATATAATTAACAAAATAATGGTGACATTATTAAATACCCTTCTGTTAAAAGCATAACAGTTTTACGAGTCACAAGACTCAATCTCATATAGCAAATTATACTAAGTACTATATTACAGCTGGTCAAAATAGCAATTTTGGATCTTAGATTAAAATGTTGTCGAGTGCAAAGGGTTAAAAAAGGTAATAGTGCAAAGGACACTGCGGACGAGATTTTCACCGTTTACGGGAGCGGTACTAGAACTACTAGGACCATCCGCGATTGGTTTAAAAAATTTAGAGCTGCCAAGGTACTTCTGGGTCGTAGATATTTCAAGGTTTTAGGTTACGTCTAGGTTCGAGGTTATGTCAAGCTTTTAGGTACTTTGAGATCTCTGATACTTCCAGGTTTCTTACGTTTCTGAAGATCATAACTATATTGGGGTCACATACATTTCAAAATTTTAGGCACTTCAAAGTTTGAGGTTATGTCAAGCTTTTAGGTACTTTAAGACCTCAGATACTTCCAAGTTTCTAAGGCTCCGCCAGATCTTGGGTACTTCTGAGTCGTAGATATTTCAAGGTTTTAGGTTATGTCTAGGTTCGAGGTTATGTCAAGCTTTTAGGTACTTTGAGATCTCAGATACTTCAAGGTTAGGACCGTCCGCAATTGGTTTAAAAAATTTAGTTTACATAACCTGCCAAGGTACTTTTGGGTCGTAGATATTTCAAGGTGTTAGGTTATGTCTAGGTTACCGAAGTTATGTCAAGCCTTTAGATACTTTAAGACCTCAGATACTTCTAAGTTCATAAGTGGCAATAGAACTCTTTCGCATGCGAAACATTCTACTCAAATTCACTTTGTTCAAATGTATATTACAATAAAAATGAATTTTCAAGATTGATCAGAAATTAGAGTCACCCATATTTGGGTGACGCGGTGCTTAACGTGTTAAACAACAAATATCGTGTATTCGTTTCGCATCAAAAAAGGGGAAGACACTTGTGGGACACCCTAATATTTATCGTTTGTCCAATTTTCTACTTATGCAAACCTACCGTTTCGCTTCAAAATACAAATTATAGGACCTGGTCAACACGAATCCATCCGTAGCACGCAGTTCTCTGAAAAGTCGTTACTTCAAATAAATTTTTATCTCTTTATTACATTATGACCAGCAGCTGCACACCAACTGTTAAGCTATTACCGCGTTTACAAAACTTTCGTTTCGTATGTCCAGTCCAAGTCGAGGTATTTTTCCGGGTTTACTGCCTGCTACGGTCAAATTTCGAGACATGCGGATCGCACGTGCGTACCGTTCCAGGGTACGGTTCATACCTGGAGGTGACCAGTACTCTGGGCGGTCACCTTTTCCTTCTATCTCTTCACCTATTTCTTGTCTCCACTCTGTCAATAACCAATCATGCAGGACAACCATTTCCCTCTCTCAATTTAGAAATATATCATCAACAAATCCGCTTGTTCCATCAAAAATGCACGGCCATACCGAATTTACCTCGGAGCAAGTAGCATCGCACTCGACATTCGCAACACGATCTCCAATCAGACAGATCTTACACAGAATCAATCGCCGTTAAACATTAAGTGTTATTTAAATAAAGAGTATATTACAGTTTAAATTCAAACGTTTCTTATTATACCAATTATTTGAAAAAGTCATTGGGAGCCGCGTTATACCATTTTCATTGTATGTACGCGGAAACAACGAGTTTGGAATTTACAGACAAAACTATAAAAGTAGCCTCATATCGATAGAACCTCCCTCGAGCATGTCAGGGTTAATTTCGAGCACTCGTCTCGACCCTGAATCCTTTTGAAAAGAAAGTGGTGTACCATCTGTCCTGTTGCCCTTCGGACTAACGACACCTAATAACCCGAGTTAAAAAGGTTGAGTACACGTAGCGCATGTGCATTAACGAAAGGGTGTTTCGCGAGAGAGATCCTCGGAGAGCGGCATCTCTCGAATTTCCTGTTTCGCCGGCATTTCCGATGCAGGAGGCGTTTCCGTTCGAGGCGTGACCTTCGATCGGCCCTAATGCATTCGTCGGGTCGGATCCTCCGCGGATTACGTTTCGACGGTGTACGACGGCGGCCGACGCGCGACGGGAACGAGATGCGGGAAGGTCTGTCTATCTATCTCTTTCCTGCTGTCACCTCTCTTTCTCTCCTTCTCTCTCTCTCTCTCTCTCTCTCTCTTTCTCTTCCTCTCCCTCTCTCTCGCTCCGTCTCTCTTCCCGCGAGATGCCATTATCTCATTCGCGCGTCCCGTCGAAATTAAAATTTATACGGGCGCGCGACGGCTGTGCAAATAGAGCGATGCATCATTTCGCCGCCGCCGTCGTCGTCGTCGACGAAGCAGCAACGGACGGCCGCCATCGACATCGAGCACGATGGGAAGTTGGGGAATAAGTGGAGTCGAACCACCGACGACTCCGTTAGGAAAATTCGCGGAGTCGCGGCCGTTCGATGCTCCCTCGCGGAAATCAATTTACCGGAAGTTGGACGGGCCTTGCGAAAGGTTTCTACCGGGATCGAACGTTTCGATGACGGAACGTTTTAACGACGGATCGTCTTCGGCAACTATACAATCGACGATGATTCTAACAAGCCTCGGCTTCGTTCGGCGATTTCGTATTATCTTCTCGCAGATACGGTACAAATACGGTATCCCCTGCCATGTTTTCGTGCTAGCCCCAGGTTCCCGATTCGATCGTTCCGGATTCCTCCTCCTCCACCGAACGAAAAGTTAACATTGTTCCCGTAGATTTCGATGCGCCGTCCGCTCGATTACGTGCAAATATTTGACGGAAATATCAGACGCGTTGAATATTTTTCCGACGTTATTAACGATAGCGTTGTCGCTATTTAGAAAACTGTTACATACATCAATATTTTCGTCTGGGCAAATGTTTTCGCTGCTTCCATTGCGGATATTCCGGCGACTGTTTTCGAATAGACTATTTTAAACGGGAAAGAAACAAGAAACTACGAGCAACTTTTCTTTGCTGCATCGTTGCCGTCTAAACGAAGATTTCATAATTTCGATCGAGTTCGACGAGATGACGAAGGACCGTTCGAAAATCGCGTAGCAGAGAGAGAGAGAGAGAGAGAGAGAGAGAGATGTGGCCGGCTGGCGGTGCGCAGACTGTCTCGTAGCCGTTGACACGAGGCGTGCCTAGGGTTAATTCGCGAGAGGGTTGGTTTCCTCAGGTATCTGGAACGGCGTCGTCGGGCGGACGTCAGGACGGCATCGTCCGCCATCTAGCCGTGCAAACTGTGACGGCAATCGCAAAATCAATTTGCATTATTCGTTTAAAAGTGTGCTGGCCCGTGACGTCAGCGGAGCGAGGGAGGTGGAGGGGGGTGGGGGGCGAGAGCGAGAGGGAGAGGAGAGAGGCGGTAGGCGCGTAAGAGGGTGTCGAACGGAGGCAAGTGGCCCCGTCTGGTCGTCGATGCTCTCAAACAATCCCTTTTCTCCGCTTCCACCACCTCTGCCGAGCAGCCGCGACGCGACGCGACGCGACGCGCCGAGCCGAGCCGAGCCGGCAGAGAGCCACCCCCTATCGCAGCCGCTACCCCCACCGTTCCCGACGACGAGTCACCGAGAACACCCCCTTTCCGCGATCCACCCCACCCGGCCGCAGCCCCTTTATCATACTTTTGTATACGTCCCTTAGCCATCGAAGCCTATGCAACCCCCGCTGTTCTCGCGACAGTCCTCTCTGCCCCCCCCCCCCCTTCCCGCCCGGCCCTCTCTCTCTCTTCCCCTCCCGCCGCGCGGCCTTTTCACCCTCCACCCCTTCCACGACACGCACAAATACCGGCCTATACCTCTTCCCGTTTCGCTCCCTCGCCCACCTAGACACTCTCGACCTCTCTCTCTCTTCCGTACCCTCTTTCTCTTCTCTCTCTCCCCCGCCTCCACCGCCTCTTGCTCCTCCGCTCTCCCGTCTCCTCTCTCCGTCTCCCCGCCCGCGGAACGCGAGACCCTTAACCCTCTGTTTACTCGGGATTACCAAGTTTCTCCATACTTGATTCTGTAATGAAAGTTATTTCGCGACAGCTCCGTCCCGGTCCTCTTCGCGGCTCCCGGGACAAAGGTCTCCGGGTTCGGCGCTGTTCGCCGCCCGCCATTCGCCGGCTCTTTTTTTTTTCAAGGAAGTAATTATCGTCCCAATTAAAAATGCTACTTTCACCGGGAAGGAGAACGCTCTTTCAGGATCCCGACCGTCTATTTAAATCGCGATACACGCGTCTTGTGGGAGGACACGAATTCAGAGAGGGGGGCGGTAAAGAAGTAGGCAAAGTTGGGGAATAATTTTTGCGGTGATTGCTAGAGACAGGAGTCATTTTCGTAATTCCAAACTCTTTTTAAAAATTGTGTCTCCGAGTCGCTCGAGTGAACAGGCGTTCGAGGTGCTAAGGGATGATCCCGGTTCAAAGGGTGCCGCGGCAGGCCGCTTGCTGCGTCTGTAGCAGCGACGTCTGAGAGTATCGTCGCGCTACGGTGTTCCGTCGAAACCGAAGCGATTAGCTCGAGGGACCGAGGCTGTGGCAGCGGCAGAGTTCTAAACAAAGTGCCAAGTCTGATTGTTCGCATCTCGGCGACAAGCTGGAAGTTATTACCGCGGAAAATCGGGCTCGTCTTTTCTATAAATCTTGCGGCATAACGTTCCTCCTCGCGAGGAGACGAGGAGGAGCCGGCACCAGTTAAATGGGAAAACTTTTGCTTTTAGCGAGTCGGCCGAGCCCGCGCCGTGGAAAAAAAAGGGGAAATCGTTGCCGGTCGAACGTTCGATGTCGCTTCGAGACGATCCTCCCGAGCCAGGGAAAAAAAAACAGTTTCCCGAATCGGGGGGAATTTCGTTCTTCGCGGACTCGTCTCCGGAGATACCGGAGCGTAAATCGGCTGATCCGCGCGAGTACAACGGACTCGGCTCTCGCCTCGTTAGAGTCTCGCTCGATCGGAGAGAGGGGTGGCAGCGTCGATGCTGTCAACTAGTGGATTCTATTTCCTATTGGCCGGCGACTCGGTGACGTCTGATGGCCGGAGACAAAAGGGGAGTGCTATTGGATATGTCATAGGCTGATGAGGATAAAAATACAGAGACCCCAACCGCTGAATACCTATCTGAAAAATCGTTTTCCTTCGGCGTCCTCATTTTTCAACGAATTTCATTTGCGCGGACCGTGCTGCGAACGCGCGCAAACTTTTCATGGAACGCGTATTTAAAAGCCGTCACCGTTTTTACGTTTTCATTTTAATTCGTGCATCTTTGTCGAAATTGTCTGCATCGATTGCAAGAAATTGGTGCGACGTACTTCGACGTTAACACGTCGGAATTAACGGATCGGAAGCCGAAAGTCGTCGAAACCTTGGCAAAAGCCGAAGAGGTCGAAATTACCGGTTCCCGAGGTTCGGTTCTTGGGTCCGATCCGGACGAACGCGCAACCGAAATTGATTTCCCGGAAGAGGAGAAGCCGGGGGAGGCCGCGTTGCTCGGCCTCCGCGGTACGCGCGCCGAAAAAGCCGCGGCGCTCCTGAATATTTCAGAGGAACACCGGCCTGGCGACTCTCCGTAGTCGATGGGAAAACGCGTCGATCGGGTGCCGGTGGTTCCGCCTTAATTAAACCGGCGGACGGGGGACCGCCGCGTGTCCCGCGGTGATCGCGCCGCGTCGCTGTAAACGCGTGTATCGCGACTTTTATCGCGGAGTCGAAATTGAAACGGGCGGCCGCGCCGCGATTATTCTGCCGGCCGCTAAATTGAATCCCCGCGATCCCAGGATTTTTTCGAAAACAGACGCGAAATCGACAGGTGCTAGCTGAGCGGCGCTCGGTGTAAATGAATCCCGCGGGCGGCCGGACTAGCGGACTATCGACGCCGCGTCCATCCCCGCGACCTCGCTCGCTTCCTTTTATTTCTTTCTTCGTTTATTCATTCGGCTATTTAGTTACTTATTTATTCATAAATAGAAAAACCCATTTAAATATAAATGGTGTCAAAGAAAAAGGGGTTCAAGATTTGGAATGGATTTAAATATTTCTGGAAAGTTGGGTAAAAGACTTGATGCGACCCGCACGAGAAATCTTAACGCGTTGAGCGCCGCGTCACTCAAATATGAGTGACACTAATTTCTGACCAACCTGAAAAATGTATTTTTATTGTAATATATTTGAGCAAATTGAATTTGAATGTTTCGGTTGCGAAAGAGTTCTAATTCCATCCCCTATGACAAATATTCACTTTCTGGTTTTGTTTTAATTTATTAAATTTGTTCAACTATGTGGTGATTCTAATGGTCAATTGTCGGCGCTGTAAAATGACAATTTTACATGTTATAATAATATTTCTCCTGCGATTTATGTCAAAATGCTTATAGTAACATATTCGTAAATTTCGCACGCTTCAGGACAATTCTAGAACAATTGCCAAGAAAACTACAAACAATATAATTGATAAAAGGCATAACAAAATTTATCTTCAAAATATATATCGACGCAGCTAAGTGGTTAATTACATAACCTAATGGTTAATAACAATTAAGGTTAATAACATAACCTAACAAAATTTATCTTCAAAATATATATCGACACAGCTGAGTGGTTAATCACACATGAGAATAAAGAAAAGTCAGGGTAATTGGCTGGCTCTCAGCGACCGTCTAACGACAGCGACGCTAAGCAAATCGCAGCCGGATTCGGGAAAGTGGGGGGGTTGCACAGCATGCAACCGGAAGTCAATATGTTGGCACGATTCGCGGCCGATTAGGTCGTCGTTCTAACGAGGGAAGGTAGAAGCGACACGGAGTCGATCGACGAAGGTGGAGCCCCACGTCGAATTGAAAAAAGGTTTCCCCGGTCGATCGATAGCCTCTCCTGTCCCCTCGGGGTTGTCCGCTCGGCACCGCTCGGCACCGCGCGGCGCGGCAGCAAGGAACACTTCCTTTCGTTTTACGAGCCCGTCTCTCGGACGACGGTGGGGGCAGAATCGTTACTCTTTTTCTGAAAGACGTTCAGACCGGCGCGCCTCCTTCTTTCGATCGCTCGAGGAACAGAGCGTAGACGGTGCGCGCCCGCGAGGACACGTAGCCCGCCGCCGCCGCCGCTGCTCGCGGCTTTTTTCGGTTTTACGGTCCGTCGGACAGACCGGAGTGGTTGGTTACCGTTCCAAAGGGGGAGGGAACACCTTTCGCGGCAACCCGAGGGGTGGCTCGCCTCGTCTTCCTCTTCTTTCCTTTCTTTTTTTTTTTCTTTCTTTCTTTCCTTCTTCCCCTCCGCGGAATTGCGCGCGATTCGCGGGCCATTCTTCCGTCGGATCGAACAGAAAGAAGCGGAGCGAATCGTTGCCGCGAGAGGAGGAACTCCTCCTCCTCCTCCTCCTCCTGCACCCCGGGCTTCTTTTTACCCGGGGCAACTATTCCGAAAGTATGCACAATGGATCCGAAATTCTTATTTATACCGACTCGCGGTGGCCGCGATCCCGGCGAGGCCGAAATTATAGAAACCGATTCACCGGAACTGAGAAAGTACCCGGCGAGAGAGTCGACGCCGCGGAAACTTTCCACCGGGAACTTATTCCTCGGTGAAATTTCAAGACTGCCTCTGACTCTGCCTCTCTGCCTGTGCACCAGTGGAAGATTCTTTGCTCCCGGTGTGCTTCCACGAACGCAACAATGCTGCGGAATAACTTACGACCGGAGACCAAAGACAACAGTTCCGTCGACTATTTTCGTGGGAACGGATCGTCGATGGGAAACCGATCTCTTTATTCGCGCGGAGGGGTGGCTGCTAGGGTGCAATTTTTACGGCGTGTACGGATCGGAATTCGGTTCCGATCGAATCCGAATCTTAAAAGTTCGATTTAACCTCTTAGGCACTATGCGTCGCTATAGTGGCTTTATATAATCAATTCTTTTATTAATTATTAAAGTTAACGATTAAAGTGAAAGTGTTTATGTAGAATACACTAAGAAAAAAATATATGTAATTAATACTACATATATAGTTATACGAAAAAAAAAAAAAAAATATATATATATATTAAGAAAAATGGTAATTTAGTTACGAAAAACTATATTTGCTTAAAATCCATGCCTAAGAGGTTAAGAAGCATTTGTAACATAAACTTAGTAGGCTTTTCGTGTCTCTTGGAACTGTGCAAGTTTGTTGGCCATGATTTTACATACAGATCCCCACGCTAGTAATGCTAACAATTAGACCGCGAATTTTATGCATTTGTGAAAAGATTGAGTAAGCGATGCACAACCTACCACACTAAGAAAAGAAACAAGGTTTTAGTTTAACCGTTTAGCTGAGTCGATGTATTTTGAAGATAAACTTTGTTATGTCCTTTATCGATCACAATGGGTGCAATTTTTTTTGACAATTGTCCTATAATATTTTTTGATAATTGTCCTAATCTAACATGTCCTAATATTCTGAAGTGTGTGAAATTTATGGACATGTTTCATAAAGATTTTAACCTAAATCGTAGGAAAAGCATTTTTGTTGGAAGACGTAAAATTTTCCTCTCAAAGGTTAATTCAATTACTTGAAATTCACCTAGCAAATTTGTATTTTGCACAATGATCCGCAGTCTAGTTACAACAGTTATGGTTTCTGCTCGCAACGATTCCTCTTCCCCTCGGCTACCACCGGACCCATTCTCCTGCTTCTTCTTCGTCTCTCGCGGTCCCTCCCCCCTGTTCCCTCCTTCAGCGATTTTTGCTTATTTCCCGGCGAAGGGAAGTGCCTCTTCTCGGGTCGAAGAGGATTCTTCTCGCTCGAGCCCTCGCACGGGAAGGTGTGCGAGCGAGCGAGCGAGCGAGCGAGCGAAAGCCGAGAGCCGCGGGAATGCGCGGGGGTGGCGAACGCGTGTAAAACAAGCAACGCGAGAAACGCGGCACGACTCCGCTTTATGACGCGCCACGCGGAGAGAGAACGTGGGACGATTATTCCCTCCTCGCGAAAGCGAGCTTTATATTCCAAAGTGGCGTCCTCCTTTGACGCGTGTCGCCGCTGGAATCGCCAAGTTGCCCGAGGAGTTTCCATTTCTTCGGGTGCCCTCGAAATTACGAAACTGCTCGGGCGGGGAAAAAGGACGACGTTTCTCTGCGACGAGAAACCTTGACGACTAACCCGATCGAACCGAAGTTACACGGATGTAAGCGTATTTACTGTCGCACGAAATTTCACCTGCCTACTTTTATTAGAAACGTGCAAGAGTCTCCCCGCGGTCTAGTTTAAACCTCGTCGATAATGGCTCCGGTAAAGAAGCGGTCGTCCGGATGAATTTCAACTGTCCAGTTACGGAGCGAACCGCGCGGAAGTCGCGGGGATCTTTGGGGGCTGCGGACGTGTCAATGCGCGGCGGTGGTTCGCCGACCCGGTTCTTCGAGTTCGCTTAGAGCGCGACAAAGATGCGGGGAAGGCGAGAGGGATCTCGTCTCTCGGACGGAATGTACAACAAATTAAAGTCGAACGAAACGGGTCGCCGGTGAAAAGATTGGAAATGCCGTGGGGTCGGCGGGCTCGGGCGCGCGAGGGGGGGAAATCAATTTGGTTTGCCACCGCGACGTGTGAACGTCGCTTGAATACTGTTTTGGAGGCAACGTGTGAAAATCAAAGAGATTTCACCGCGGCATCCTCGAGCGTGCAACAAACCGCGGGAGTGCCTCCTCCTTTCCCTCTTTTTCTTTTTCGCGGCGAGATTAGCCACGTAACCCGGCAGTGGGCCCATCGACGCCTCTCGAGTTCCGTCGCGATCTTATTGGCGTTTAATTGTCGACGCTCGGTCGCGAAAAGCAGCAGCCGACGAACGCGCGAGCGCGCGTCGCGAAATTACACCGTGCGAAACCGGAATCGTACGAAAGACGTGGGAAAGCTCGGCGAAACGCCGCCGGCAATTTTATGGAAAATCTAGAAATCGTTGTATCAAAGGGTGTAATTATCCTGCTGTCCCAAACACCTATTCTTCCCTGACGGATCTAGAACCGTCTGCCCACCTACCGGCAGCAACCTATTTTCACATCCTTCCCCGCTTTCCAATTCCCTCGCGACAGCGGCGTGTTTTCCGAAAGATTTCCTCGTCCGTTAAAAAAAAAAAACCTGCGAACCGATCTACACCCTCCTCTGCAATCTCTGGCCTCGGAACCGGCTCCATTTTTACGACCAGTGCGATCTGAACGAACTCGTTAGATTCGTTGATCATTCTTCGAAATTGATCGAATGACTTGCTAGACTTATATCAAATCGTAAATAACCGATCGAATTTAACCCCTTGCACTATAATAACGAGTCAGACTCGTGATAAAGGTTCCACGTAAGATCTATTAAATATGAATATTATTCATTTCTTCTAAATCGTAATCAAATTGCATTCTTCTGTTATCAGAGCTGAGAAACAAAACTAGATAAATATAATAAAAAAAAAAACAAAAATTATCTGGTCCTACTAACCCCTTGCAATATAATAATGATTAGATTTTATGCAAATTCTACTAAATATGAACATTATTAATTTCTTCTACGTCGAAGTAAAAATAAATTCTTCTGTCATTAAAATATAGAAACGAAGGTAAATAAAGAGAATATAGGGAAAAAAATTCGTCTGGCCCTATTAGGAGAATTATTAAGTACGAGTAAGTGTTAATCGTCGCAGCATGAAAAGAGCGATAGTGCAAGGGGTTAAGGAAAACATTAAGGATAAATAAGTGTTAATCAACGCAACATAAAAAGAGTCATAGTGCAAGGGGTTAAAGTCGCATTCATTTGCAAACGATTTGTCTCGTCGAAAGCCATAAGGATGCGACGATCGCGTTCGATGCTTGGTAAATTCCAGTACGAGCCGTGGCGTTAGGTTTCACGGTGAAAAGCGTTTGGAATCGGCGTTGGCATTTGCGAACTCGAAGAAACCGGATCGTAATGTCGTAAAAATCCGTGGAGATTTCGCGTGGAGCTAATCGTCGTGGCGTATCCTCGCGTGTCACGGCGAAACAAAGCGTCGTTGGTGCGAAGCGGAGGCTGCGAATTGTTCGCGAGGTTTCGCGGCAGCGAAAAAGCCATCGGTCGTCGGACGAGACGAGACGAGACGAGACGGAAGGCGATCCGCGCGCGCGGAACCAGAGGAGCGGGCTCGCGCGCGCGCGCGCGCGCGTGCTAGTAACTTTCACGCGTACATAAATTGACGAGCGGCTCACGGCATTTCTCTTAATTCCATTCGTGCCCATTTTTTGTCACTTATCGACTTTTCCATAGCCGGCTACAGGCCGGCGTTGGGTTCTGGCTTGGTCGCGGGCATTAATCATACCGGCGATTTCGCCGGCGGCGTTATCCCGCCGCGCGGAATTTGAAGTTTTTCTGCGGAACACGGCGCTGGACCCGGGAGGGAGAGAAAGCCGCGCGACAGACGGTGGCTGTTGTTTTGAAATTCGATCTACTTCTCCCGGTTTCATCATTCCACGGTTTTACGGCCTTTCGTTGCCGTCGGATATCTACCTGCGATCTCGGCGGCCCTGCCCTCCCTCTCCCTCTCTCCCTGTTTCTCTCTCCAAGCAAAGAATCTTTCGGGGTGGCAGTCCTTAACCCTCTTAGCACCAGCCAGAAGAGTCTATATCTGAGCGGAATGTTTAACCAGTTAGCTGCGTCAATTTATTTTGAATTAATTTTCTTATGTTCTTTATCGATCACAATAAGCATAGTTTTGTCAACAGTTTTGTTCTAGAATTACTTCAAACAATGCGAAATTTATGACTATGTCGCCAGAAGCAATTTTACATAAATCGTAGAAGAAGTATATTTATTATAAGATGTGAAATTGCCATTTCCTTGTGACGTGTTTACGCGTCGTACGCTGCTAACAGGTTCACCCCTTGCTCTATAATAACGAGCCAGACTCGTGACAAAAATTCCACGTAAGATCCACTGAACATGAACGTTATTAGTTTTTTCTAAATTGGAATGAAACTGAATTTTTTTATTATCGAAAAGTCTAGAGACGGAAGTAAATAAAGACAATAGAGGAAACAAAAATGATCGTAGATCATAGGGTCGTAGTGCAAGGGGTTCAAACTTGTTTGACGAAGTTTGATAATGTTTCGGAAAGAAATTGAATTTTGAAAAGCCTGATAAACAACAAATTCAAGAAGGGAGAAGAAATAAGAAATGAGATTGTTGTTTAATAAAAGTATTAAGGAAACTGTCTTTCCAACGATAGCCGACAACGATATATTCGGTGCTAAGAGGGTTAAAGCGAGGCCATTCCGGCGAAAGCCACCCGCCGGTCATATTCTCCGGAAAATTTTGACAACGTTAATTCGGATCATTCCGCCAACTAATTGCTTCGTTAGCGAACAAATTTGTTTCACGAGAGAAACGATCGCTGATGTAAAGATCAAGCTACTGCAAGTAATAACTAGGTAGTTAAGTTATGTAAGAAATTTAGGTTAAGGATGCGATGCAGTCGGAAGACTTTCAAAACCGAAAGGTACGAAATAACGAGTTATCTATCGGTGTACCCTTTACGGCTTCCACGCAGGCGTTAATCGAATGAATATTAGCCCCGGGAACGACCACCTGGATTTTTACCGGCTTGTTCGCAACATTTTTAATTTCTCTGCAAAAATAATTCTCCGCGTAAATAGATGAATAAATAAAGCTATGCGAATCGTTGAAAATTCCACGAACGGTCATGAATCATACCGGCACGCGAAGCTATTTCTATTGGATCGAATAAGAGGATGAATCGAAGAGGAGATCCGAAGCGTCGACGCGCGCAAAGATTCGGACGCGACGAAATCGTCGAAGGTGAGGATTAAACGGAGCTGCACGACAGATCCAAGGTCCCCGGTTGCGACTGCACAGCATCTGCAGTTTAATCGCGAGATGCCAGATGCCGGCGAAATCACCTTACATAATTTGATTAAATGAGACTGCATCCTTACCAGCAATATATATATATATATGTTTACCCGACCGGAAGATTTCGATAAATTTTCGAGCGTGCCGCGGCAATATTGCTCGAAGATTGCTTCGGCGTGGCGGCGAACGGCATTTCCGTGGAATATTACGGTATCAAGAATTCATCGGTCGCAAGTCTGCGAACAAATTCGGCGACACCGTGGATGACCCATGCGAGAGCCGATGAATATTCGATGGACCGCCGTTCGCGGGGAAACTCCGGCCCCCGCCGCCCCGATCGGGAAGATACCCTCGCGCGAAACTGGCACAAATGTCCGGCCAGTCGCGCAGAAAACCATCGTGTCCAATTAGAGGTTGGTGGAAAGTTTTAAATGAAGAGCTCGTTAAAAATGTAGCCGCATCGCCGGTCGTGCGGTTAATTCGAATTCGACGAAGCGCCGGTCGCTTGTCGAACCTTGGTCGAACCACAGTTGCGAACGGCGGCCGATCGACTTCGATCCAGAAATTTCCCCCACGCAATTAGAAACCCGCTACGAGAGGAAAGGAAGTCGACGCGCGGTTCGTCACAATCGATCAGCGTTTTACCAGGAAAAAAGATGCTGGTAACGATGATAACATAAATCAGCCTCTCGCGACCGCCCGGATTAGAAGCTCGGGAGGAGGGGGAAAAAATCGTGACGCAAGAGAAAGGCTCGTTGCCTGGGCACCCAATGGACGAGCAGAAAAACGTCGCCCGATCTGCGCAACGAGCGCAAAAACCGAGGAAAAAAGCCGCGGCGTGCCCGCGCGCAAAGCGTCGACGGGACCGAAAAATCCCTAGGACACCTGCCACGCGCGCGCTCCTCGAACCGAGAGGAAACAGCCGCGCTACGGCGTTTCACGGTTAAACGAGATTTCGAGCGGGGAACGCGCGCGCGAGAAAAAAGCGACGATAGATCCCGGAAGCGAGGACTGGTGACACACGGACGCGAGAGACCGTTCTTCTCTGCAACCCGGCATCGCTTGGAGACCTTTGCCCGTTTCCATCGACTCCGAAGGACTCGGTTGGCTTCCGGTGGCGCGCCTGCACCCTGTTGCAAACACGTCGCTTCGCACTCGCGTCGGAGCTCGTTGCGCCGGAGTTTCGCGTCGGCTCGCGAACAATACCGCGCGCGGGCCAGAATCGCGCGGCGGTCGACGAATAAGAACGATAACAGAAACGATACAGAGCTAATTATCTCGGTGTGGCCGCGGCGCTCGCAACAATGGGACGCGGGCGAGCGTCGACGCAAATAATATCAACGTTTCGCGCGGGGGTCACTATCCCGGCGTTGTAGCGGGAAATAAGGAGCGAGGGATAAAAGACGAGAGAACCGTAGAGAAGAGAAAGGTGGAGAAAAGTGTGTAGGAGCGAAGGGAAGTGCGCGGACATTTTTCAGGCACCGAGAGTAGAGAGAGAGAGAGAGAGAGAAAAAGCGAGCCAAGCCGAGCCGAGCCGAGTCAAGACGTTCGCACGGTTATCTTCGATATTGACTCCTGCCCCCTCCTCCACCGTCGTGGTCGTAGCTCGTCTCGCGTCGCTGTCTCTGGCAGTGGCTCATGCCCGTAACCGCTTCGCTGGTGCTCGAGGAGAGGAGAGGCCCTCGATAAATACGCAATTTGTTATTCGCCGCCGGTAAATACGGTCGGGAGCGATTCTGTATTCCGTTCGGGTCCGCCGATGCGGCCCGGGCTCTCTCGTTTCACGCCTACAATTTTCAGCCGACGATTCGCCGAGAACGGTCTCTCTCCGCGAGAGAGCTACTTTTTCTGCGGCTCCCCGGGTGCCGATAGACGTGACGGCATTTTCTGTTGTTCGGCGACGTAGGAACGCGCGGCGCGACCGAAGGGGGCGAAATTAGAAATCGGAAATCGGGAAACCCTCTTCTCGGGAAAAACTTGGCGTGGCGGCGGAGGAAGTAGCTTTCTCGACGGAGAAAAAGAGTAATAACCCCGACGGAGAAAAAGGGCGCTTTCGTGCCGCGGACGAGCAGATTTCTGCCGGAGAAAAAGAACCTTCGCGGAGAGCAGGAGCGTAGTCCTTGTCCAAGAAAAACGCTATTTTCACTCTAACGAAAGATGACGGAGGCGCACCCCTTACGTCCTTCAGAAGAGGAAATGCCAAACTTCTAGAGAAAGCATCGAATTAGCGATAAATTGTCCTGCCGAATTAAGAGAGTAATTTCTAGCGAAGGTGTTCTCTAATGATGGAAAAGAAGAACCTACCCCTAAAGCCTCCGAGCCGAAACAAAAATCGCAGCTCCTCTAGAAAACAGCCGTGCAGTTTTTAGCAAAGAGCTTGCAAATTAGCAAGAAATTGTCCTATCCCCAGACGACTCTGTCCGATGAAAGCAAATGTTTTCACGAAGAGACGAGCGATTACCGAAGAATTTTCGTGCGATCTTAATTGAAGGTTGCGCGTTCTTTTTGCGATCGAGGAAGCGGCGTCGATTGAGGGGACGCGTATAAGATGGAATAACAGCCAATTGACAGGTGTCGTCGCTACGTAGCCGGCGATCCAAGCGACGATGAAGTTGCTGACGGGATCGGTGTCGTTACACCGTATTTGCTCTACACGCGTGGTACGCCGCGAACCGGAGGTCGTTCGCACCGTGACGGCCAAGCCGTAATGCGCCGCGCCGGCAGCGGGCTCCGGAACCGCATGGCTGCGCGAGTGCCCGACATATATCGCTTCTCCTTCTTATCGTGTCTCGATTTACCGATCTTCACGCGATATCTTTATTAATATAAATACACACACACACACACATATATATATATATATTTCGATTAGCAGGACGCCGCTCGATTATCGTTATTTTCGCATTGACCCAGATAATTGCTGCCCCACTTTTGTATCCCCCTACCCCGACAGGTTTTTCCTTGTAGATCGTGCGACGAGCACACTATCCTTCGATCGTTGTCATTACACGTTATTATTATTATTGTTGTTGCCGCCATTATCGGCGTACACGTCACAGCGGCGGTTTCATTTTTCCTGCAGGCACGTTTTGCGCCGCGTGTGCGTCGCACACGACGCCGGAAACAACAATATTCTCGACGATTTTCGATGCGGCGGCGTCGTCGTTTAATACCGAAACGGAACGGCCAAAAGAGAGACAGAGAGGCGGACGCGGGAACAAGCTCGTAAATTTGTAGAACCGAAGCAATAGACAAACAACGGAGAACACGGTGCCGCTCGGGACCGAACCGCCACGGACGCTAATCTCGGACGGGTGTGTCTAACGAGGCTGAACACGAGTTTACCAAACCTCGCGGCTGATAAAAGCTCGACGGAGTCGAAAGCTACTCGAGATATAGGTACATACCGCGCGGGCACCGTTAGACGGTGTGTTCTCTAAAAGCGGGAAAATTTCTCGAGAATTTCGGTTTCGTCCTATTTGTTTTCCCTTTTCCCCGGGAAAGCGAGCCGATGAACATTCATGAGATCGGTGGGGGGGAAAATGGCGGACCGCGCCGCATCGTTTCTCGCGCGCGCCGCCTCGAAAACGTTTCTGAAAAAGCGGCGACGTCGATCGCGCGCGCGCGTGATGTCAATCGGTAATTTTCCAACGCATCGCGCGCTCCGGCACGGCCGATCGGTCTTCGACGTATTGTATTTTTGGAAAAACCCGTCAGCCGGCGTCGCGCATAAATTAGACGGCACCGTCGCGTCGTGGGCTCTCTCTCGCCACGTGTGTTCGTGAAAATTGCGGGGAAGACAGGTGGTCCGCGATGACGTCAGGCCGAGGCAACGAGGCCGGCGTCCGCGCGGTCCTCTTTTCGACGATGTTTCAAGAATTCATCGGCCCCGTGACGCATTGTCGGATAACGATCGGCGCGATAACGAGGTCTCCCACGAAAAAACGGTCGCGACGTCGAAAAAGAAAACGCGAAGCTGCGGGAGAGGAACGGTTTCCCAACGGGCGATCGCGCGCGCGCGGTGACAAAGAGCCGAAGAGCTACGTTTTTCACGGAGATAAAAAAATTTGTCTTCGGCCGATCGTGCGCGACGATTATTTCGCGGATAAGTATGGCAAGAAAAAAAGAACGCTGAGCGCGCGTACCAACGCGTCCGCGCCGTTTTACAAGAAGCCGCCGAGGCCGATGACAATACATCGAAACGGAGAAAAGGAGACGAAAACAAAAATAAAAGAGTCGGACGAGGAGAGGTAAGAGAGGAAGCGGCAGAGCAGGGCGGGAGGGAGGGGGGCGAGGAGCGGAGCGGAGCGGAGAGGAGAGGAGAGGAGACTAGAGGCGAAATGAAAAACACGCAGCTCGCTCGTGATATCGGATCGGCCGTGTGAAAACTGTTTGCCGCGCAATTCGCTGCGCCAAGAAGTCGGTCCGCAAAAACGACTGGTTAGACGCGTTTTCTTAGAAATGAAAAATTTCCGCGCGCGCTCGCGCTCCCCGATAAGCGTCTCGAGTGCTAACTATCGTTCGCTGGTTTACTGCGCTGCAGCGCGCCGGCTGGTAATTCATGGAAAGCTCCCCGGTTAATCTGTTCCGTAACGATGAGTCACCTCGAAATCGTTCCGATCCGACCGAATGAAAAAAAAAGGAACGGAGGAAAACGGTTTCGCAAACGGCGTCGCGCGCGCGCGTGTCCGACGGGTCCCTGTTCGAATATTCGAAACGAAAGAGAGTGTGCGGGCACGTGTTTCCCACGTAACCGTTACGAGTCGAAAAAATAACGCGAACGTTTACCTAGCCTCCCGAACCTCCTCCCCCTCCATCCGCACGATAATCCGGCGCGCGCGTTGAGAAACAACGTCCGGGAGGAACAAACGAAATTCCATTAAATTCGATTCCGTTTGCGCGGCGACGGTGTGCTTCCGGTGTACACACGTGGTTTGCCAGCCGGTGTCCGCGAACGCGACAAGCATCGGGAAAACTACATGGCTGCACGCGTTCCGGCGTGCTTCGCAAAACCGGCGCAAGGATGCCCGTAATTGCCCAGCTTTTAAGGTTATGTTCACGTGCGCGCGCACTGCCACGGCGCGCCTTCTTCGAAAACTTATCGCTACGAAAAGGGAGACAAAAAAACGCTTCAACGAAGAAATCGTGAGCGCGTGCATTCGCGTAGAACCACAGGGACTCGGCGCGCGCTCACCCTTGTCCCGTCTCCGCTTGTCTCCCGTCTTTTTCGTCGTGACAAAGCTCTCTCTCTCTCTTTCACACACAGAGACACGCACGCACAAACCACACGCACACACACATTCTCTTCCTCTTTCTGCGCATATCACGTTCGGTCGGCAGCGCAGGGATACTCGCAACGAATTATTAGGCCGAGAAGAGCGCAAAGAGTACGAAGTGGATCTCGCAAACACGCGGGCAACGGCAGCACCGGCGTCAATCAGGGGAAGGGACAGAGCGAGAGAGAGAGTGAGAGGGGGGACGAGAAAAAGAGAGAGAGAGAGGATAGAGGTCGCTTGTCAGAGGCGGCGTGCCCGTCGTTTCTCACCGGGCGCTGTCATCGTCATCGTTGCATTTCATCGTTTAAAATTTGCGATCGGAAAATTCGTGTCGACGCTCCTGCCCGTCGCAAGGGAGTGGTGGGGGGGCATGGAGAGCGCGTTTACAAGCGCGAATAGGGCGGAGGACAGACGGGTGGCCAGATACAGAGGGGGAAAGACGATATAGAGAGGGTACGAGGGAGAAGAGCGAGACGAGGGCGAGGATGGAGGAAGGGTGTGGTGGGGAAAGGGGATAGAGGAGAACGGGAAGGGGACCGTGAGAGAGAAGGAGAGCAGGAGGAAGAGAGAAAGAGATAGAGACGCCGGTCTAACATGGCAGACGATGCCATGCAGGCAGAAAAAAAACAAGATCTAACGTTCGAGGCGTGCGACACAGACGGAAAGACAGCCGAGATAACCGGGGAACATAGAAAGTATATCGTGTGTGTACTCACGTTCTATCGTGCGTTATCAGCCAGGTTCTTCCTGAACGCTGTCGGGCAGGAGGGAAGAAAAACGTGTGTGCAGACACGAGAGAAGCACCACGCGCGGGGGTCACGCACTCCGTGCTCCGTGCGGGTTTCGTCGATGGACAAAAACAACACGAATCGGTCCTTAATCCGCGTTCTCGAAAGTCCCGTGCTCTCGGCCCGTTGCGAAATGGAGAGTGTTTTCGACGCGAAAACCACCGGCACCACACGACGAAACAACAACGACGGCGACGACGACGACAACGGCACGGGCGGGCGGCCGACGGCCGACGGACGACAACCAGGAGTAACACGATGACGATGACGACGACGACGACGTCGGCTACGGCTACGACGGCGACGACAACAACAACGCGCGCGCGCGCTGTATGCGTGTGGACGGTGTGTCTCTCTGTTATAAAGTGCGTCGCCTTCGTTTGTTGTGTTTTCGGTAAACGCAGGTGTTCCACGGGGCGTGGAAGGGCGCGCGGCACATACGAACAGTTTTTTCAACGCACGACGGATCTCGGTTTTCCCACGGGAATAAACGAGGAGACGTGTGACCGAACAAAATGGCGTTTGCCGGACCGACCGCGCGCGATCAGGTGGAAAATGCCGGAATGCTGCTGCTAGGAAAGATCGACTGACTGCCGAGGTCCGCGGCCCTAAGTGGTTTGACGTTAAGAACGAGCCGAACGAGCAAGAAAGATGGACAGAGACCGACAAAGACGGCAACGTGGTGGGAGGGAGACAGGCGGCCGGTCGACAGACAGAGAGGGAGGAGGAAGCGACCGAGAGAGCCGTCAACGGGAACGGGAGAGAAACGGAGAGAGAGGCGACAAGCGAGCGAGAGAGGGACCGTGGACGAGGAAGGGGTGCACGCGGGCACGATGGTGGGGGGTCTGGAGGGGCGGACAGAAGCGAACGAGGGGAAACGTCCCACTATTTCCACTGTCCTCGGACGACTTCGACTACCTTCGATTGCTTTCGACTATGAACAGGGCCGTCTCGCATTATGTCTAACGTGGGTGGGAATTTTCCCGCTGCGTTAGAACACAAATGTTGCAGGCCGATTATACCCGGCGCGGCGCTTTGGAGCTTCTTCCTCCGCGGCGCCCTTTCGCGATTACCCCGATTACATCTTTTTTATATAGCTGCTCTTGTCAAATAAAATACGTGGTACCAGTTTCGCACGTGCCTTCTTGTGTTCGTCAAACACGTTACCATGTAAATCTGCGCTCGTATCAACGTTGCGCGACGATAACAAAGCCGATTCGCGTTGGCGTAAAAGCGGGAAGAACGGGCACCGTTTCGCGTGAAAGGGGCTTCGACACGGTACACATCGTATGTAACGTTATCCACGGAACAAGGTGACACGTTTGACGCGTTTACGTAGAACGATGAATGGATATCTAATTGATTGCGTCGCGAGAAAGTCGCAAGGAAATCGAACGGATGTCGGAGAGGGAACCGTGTTCCGTTCGGTCTTCTCTTTTTCGGTGCGGAAACATTATATTGCGAAGACTGCGAGGAGGCGACGCGATCCCCTGGCTCAATGACTCTTCCAAGTTAATTACGTTCCCCGGACGAAGGAGGTTTTGTGGAACGGCGTTAAACCGGCCTAGGAGGACGCGAGGCAAGGCGAGGCGAGGCGAGGCCGTGCGATTCGAGGCGGGCGTTCCTTTTCCGGCCGCCTCGTTTCTGCACCCTTTCCTTCGCCGGTCTCTGTTCGTTCGGCCGTCTCGCTAGGAGGAATTTCTAAAAATCAATATAGGCGCGAAGCGGGAGCAGGAGGGGCCGCAAAAAAATTCGATATCCCGTTCACCTCCCGTCTCCTTCTTTTTTCACCTTTTCCCGCCGTCTCTGCGTTTTCCCCATTCTCTTTTTTCGCCCGCCCCGTTCCTCTTTTCTTTTTCCCTTCGGCAAACGCGAATCGCGCAGGCGATAGGCTCCTCTCTTTCGTGTCGTCCCCTTACGGGTCTCTCTCCACGGGGGGGAAAAAGAGCGCGCGCGTCTGCCGCTGTACACGAATCAACTCGATCTTCGAGGAAGAGAATTCGTGAAGGAAGTAAGTGGCTCTGGCTGCTCCACGGGGCGACCAAGAAGCGCGGGAGAGTTTATTTTCTCAGAACGTGTAGCGCTCTCGGTACAGTCACCGACAAGGCTGAATAATTTCCACCTACCGCGCTCAACCAAACCGTGAACCTCCGGCGCGCTTGACACCACCGTGCGCACCGGGAACCAGACGGGATCGGGAATCCCGATTCGGGACCGGATCACGAGACGAACTCTCTCTCCCTATCTCTCTTTCCCTTCGATAAAAGATTCTGCCGCAGGTTTGCAGAAATTCGAACGGCCTAGAAAACGTGGCGGTGGTCGCTTTTGGGCGACGCCTCGCGATGCTACCGATGCCCTGCTCCAGGTAGAAGACTCGCCGCCTCGGATCGGTCGATCGCGTTCGCGGGCAAACGAGGCGCGCTACCGAGCTTCGGACCGAATTAGTTCCTATCCCCTATCGCGATCGTTCCCGTGGAAAATATCGCCGGGAAGGTTAAGGAGGGAATGGAAAAAGTCGATGGACGTGAGAGCGGGTCGCGCGCGGGGGCTTGGAACAGTCGAGGGGGTGGTGGTGTGCGGGCGCCGGTGGTGTAGGAACCACGGGTGAGGCCTGTAATCAAACGAGATTGAAGGAAGATCATTAATTTCATCCGGCAACGTTTACTTTGCAAAGTGCCAGACGAAGCCATTGATTGTCTTTCGGAAGTTTCCGCGGGGCCGCGGAATGAAATGGGGTTACATGGCTCGGCCCGTAGCAATTGTTATCGGTCCTGGAACTTCCAGACGGATGGTTTCTCGCTGGCCTCCGCCTCCGCCGGGCGGAAGAGGGACCCCGGCACGATCGAATCAAAACAAAATCGGGGAACGGGTTCGTTTCGCCGTCGGCCGGAAAAACGGAAACGGTGCGGCGGTCGCAAGCAGCGACGGATCAGCCATTCGGCAGACACACAGGGAGGACGGTTTCGCTCGGGACATTCTTGCGGTGGGATTGCTGGAAATTCGTGCATTAGGGAGTCGTTTACCCTAGGCACAAGTACTCGCCCTGAATCCTGTGAGTAATTGTCTGAGGGTACTCCGGAGTGCGCAGAAGCTTGCGAAGCATTGTGTGTGTGTGGCATCGAGCATCGGCTAAGATTGGCTGGTCCCATGTAATGTGTATCGCAGCCAATGGGTTACAAAACGGAACACCGACACCGGAGGTTGAGCAGCCGCGCCGCCGCCTTCCAGAATTGATTGTGTGTCACAGGGGGCCGAACGATTCTGTCAACGGTCGCGCACCGGACACGCGCTCCGACGCCGTTATCAATTAGGAAATCGATCTCCTGTTCTACACAACCAACGTGCGAGCAAGTTCGATCGTCGAACAATGCCGATAGTTGAAACCTAACCGCGCGCACCAAGACCAAACCGTTCCGCGAACGGCGGAGCTGTTTAGACGAAGCGGGCAGGATCGGCTCCTTATCGAGCATTCCTCGGGACGGTTTACAGTTTGAACGAGTTGCTTGCTTGCTTGCTTGCTTAGTCCGACAGTGCATTAGGGAATAAGAACGGTGAGTGCGCTTTGCGGAAACCAGGAGCAGAACAGACAGACGAGAAAATAAAGGACGTTACCTGCTTTTCTGAACTCACCGGATCGCTGCCCTCTCGGTGGTCGATCGGTTTTTCGTCCGAACCGGAAACAGTCGGAAGTCGTGTTCGGTACCGTGGCGAACTTCCAGCCAATCCCGCGCACCTCTGCCGGCGTTTCGGGATTGGCTGATGTCGAGTCACAACGGTCGAGAGGACATTTTCCGGCCCTTTTCTACGAAGATGTCCTGGGTCAAGGTACAACGATCTTTTCCGTGTTGGAACAACGGTTCCGTCGTTTCGTCGCGTCGGCGAGCGATACGCACGTTCGCTGGCGTGGTGAAATGATGAAACAACGAGCGTCCGATGAGAGTAAAGTACACAAAAGTTCTCGGTGGGCGGGATTCGTACAAATCATTCCACGTCGAGCGAAGCGAAAACGTGATTTTCAAAACGTTCCGGACCGGATTGAATTCGAAGGGCGATCCGTCGGCGGCCACGCGATTCGTATGCACGGCAGGATTACAAAATTGGACTTCCGATCGAGGCGCTTTATGCACGACATTAAACGCATACGCTTCTAATACGGCGCGCTGATTGAGACTGATTGCCGGCCGTAATAAGCTCGGAATTTACGCGAAAGAATAATTTCCGCGCGTGTGAACGCGAAGCCACATGAAGGAATCCGGTTTCGAATCTGCGATAACAGAGGGAAAAAATTAGACGTTAGAATCGAGCCGGCGAGAGATCGCGCCGCTGATATTACGCTCAAGAGAATATTCCAGCCTAGAACCTCCCAAGAATCGATTTCCTCGCGTAGAAAACTCCATCCTCGAATTCTCTCTCCCTCTCTCTCTCTCGGCTTTCGCATTATTTCCGTGTCAAAATTCACGAGCAAGGATAAGACATGAACGTATACTAAAATTCGATAAAGATGGCTCTCATAGTTTTGGTTTAAAAAAATTCCCAAAGCCGGCTCTAGACTAGAGTTTCTCCCAAAGGGCGTAGCCTCGTGCAACGGGGTTGAAAATTTAGGCCACGTTCCGGGCCACTCCAAAGATTATACAACCGATACCGTTGAAATGATCGGGGGGCACTATCGGCTCGCGAATGAATATTTGTCAACGTCGATTTCGTTAGTTGGTTGGAACCCGTCACTGCGAGCGGTCGTTTGTCCCGGACCACGCCTTCGCAAATGTTTTTCATGCGAAACTCTCGGGGGTTACAAAGATAGCACTTTCGAAGGATCGATTCGTTGGATCCATTGCACGAGGTGTTCCGCTTAGAATCGCGAGCATAAACGAGGCGAGAGAGGCCGTGCCAGCGGTCGACACGCACAGAAACGGGAGAAAAATAAAAGACGAAGAGGGAAGAGTAGAACGCGCGCGTCCGTGTGCGTGCGTGCACCGACGGCGTTGGCGAGAGCGTAACGCAAACGCAAAACCCAGGAAGATAGGTAGCCTTGTCTCGGCGCGTTCAACGTTCGCAAAGGAAAAGGGCAAAGTACAGTTGCGCCGCGGTTGTTCCGCAGATCCGCGGCTGCGGCTCTCCCTCTCTCTCTCTTTTTCCTCTCTTTGTCTCTCCTTATTTCCGTCGCCGAGCCAGTCTGATTATTCCGAGGAGAGACGAAATTCCCGAGTTCCAACTGTTGCACGCGGATTCAGACGCGCAAACGCAGTTTCGGGGGCGTGGCGTGGCAACGAAGGGCTCGGAAGCGACCGATAACATGCTGTTCTCCATTTTCTCTCCCTTTTCCCCTTCGATTTGCCGCCTACCTCCTGGTAGGCAGTTCGCTGGTATCCAGAGCCGTGGATCGTGTCACGAGAAAGAACAGCCGATGACCGTGACAAAGGGGGTTGAACAGGCGGGCACACGGGTCTTCTCGTCCACGGCGCCCTGCCGCCGCCGCTCGAGGCTCGTCTGGAATCCGAGATACAGAAGTCCTCTTTATCACGATTGCCGCCACGAGCGTGAACCGGTCTTACTTTCCATTAATCATCAACCCGTCGCCGGTTCGCCGAACGTCGAACGCGACGCGCACCACCAAAGTACCCACGCCAAGCTTCCCGTGATTCCCGGGGGATGAACGGTTGCGAGAGAAGACATCTGCGACCCGGGAAAGTCGGCGAATTATATAGAACTCTTTGGATGTCGAAAGCACAGATGGGTACGTGTCACGCATTTTGCTCTTTACCGTCCGAAGCAGCTACAAGCAGGTGGATATCAACCCCTAGACGCCCGAACCGCAAACTACGCTAAATGCAAGCAAATTTGTAAGTCGAAGCCACTCCCTTTCGCTAAATTCAAAATCATTATTGTGCAAACAATTGAAACAATTCCGACTAATGTCTGTTTGAAAAATGATCGTTTAATTTTAATCGAGCGAGCAGCTGTTACGCAAACGGCAGGCAAGGGTGTTAAGGATTGAAATTATCCGGTAGACGAATTTTGCGTGATACGTACCGATACGGGCGATCTACGTGTCCAAAAGATTTCATAAATTTTCCGAGATACCGGTGATCTTCCCCTTGGCAGAGCCGTGGATCGTTATCGGAGAGGCAGATTGTGCACGGGGTTCACACGATCAATCCGGCCATTGCGAGCCGCGAACACTTGCCGTGAGGAACGTACGAGAGATAATACTTAACGATGCGACGAGGACGTTCCGAACGGTTTTCCGAGCCTTCCAAGTCCGGGGAACGATAAGAGCGTGGTGCCTCCTTCTGGTTTGCGAAGCTCGAGGCGCGAGGCAACTCCGGAATTGTGCAGCAAAGTGGTCAAACGGCGAAGCACTTCTGCGCTATGCGCCGCTAAAGAAAAAGTAGCAAAAAAAGAACGGCCAGACGGGATTTCCGAGAACCGATCGTTAACCGACCGCTGTAAATCACTGTGAATCCTTCGCGGATTCGACTTGTGTTTTTCCTGAACCGTCCGATTAGTCTGACACACCGAGTTTTTGATATGGTAAGCACAGTGAAACGTCATCATCGATTTCAACTTTACCTTTTTTTTTTTAAACCAGAACTAGCTCGAACGAGTTAATCGCGCGCGTAAAGGCGTCGAACGAGTAAATTGAACGATCTCGTAAACGATTTCACGGAATTTGCGTTATAGCTTTAAGTGATTTCTCGAGGAATAATGACCGAATCGTTTCTAACCTCAAATTGTCATTTTCAGGACGTGTCTGCGTTTTCTGAGGATACCTTCGACGTTAAAGATTGGATAAATAAAACGTTCAAAACCGCCGAAGCACAAGAGAACAAAGATGTAAGTTGTCCATTGTTATAAACATTTTGATCGGTTCGGTCTTCCCTCGCACGTCGGCACGATTTTTAAATTTCTACTGCACTGGTGCAGTCGGTTGCAAAACTGGCTGCTTCCATTGCACCACGGTCAATGACACCGTGCACTTTCTTTGCAAAATGATCACTCCTTTTTTTTCAACGTGATATTAATACGCTTTTTAATGTTTCGTTCGTTTCGATTTGACACGCGCGGACGACACGTAATTTGTGACTGCATTTATATTTGTCATTCTAAACCAATATTATAAATTATTGGGTCAAACGTTTCGTTTGTTACTTTCTGGTAAATACTTATTACAAAACGATCTTGGTAATAGGCATTTGTTTCATCCTTGGTAATGAAGTTGCAATTGTATGTGCAACAAGTTAACGGTGCCCTAGAGGAAACCAGTCAGAGTGTTCTATCGAGTTTACCAAGAGTTCTAAGGGACACACAACTTTTGCAACTGGAAGCATTGGCTTTGAGGGAAAAGATGGTTGCTGTTAAGCAAGAAATTGAAAAGGTTGGCCTGCTGAAATATTCTTTAATCATCATAGGTTCACAGTACGATTTATAAGCAATGAATTGTTTGAGTAGGCTGAGAAAGATACCGCATCCTCAATGGCAACTTTGGAAAGAATCGACAAGATAAAAACAGATTTGCAAAATGCTAAACAGGGTCTGCACGAGGCTGACAATTGGAGTGTCTTAGCAAATGATGTCGAAGAGGTACATAGTATAATAAAAGGAGCCAGCTTTTACAATGTAATTCCTTGCTTCGCGTTCTCTATATTTTAGGTATTTGAATCAGGGGATGTGGAAGCTATTGCGAATAAATTATTTAGCATGCAAAAATCTCTGGCAATGCTTGTGAATGTTATTGACTACGAGGACAAAAAGTTACAATTAGAAGGTCTGAAAAATCGATTGGAAGCAATGGCCAGTCCAAGATTAGTTCAAGCATTCACTGCTGCTAACTTAGGTAATATATACTTTTCCATAGAAAGTTTTTCTACGCTCGGAACGCATTTAATTCTGTTACAATGAAATATTTAGAGCAAGCCAAAGTTTATGTGGACATTTTTAATAAAATGGAACGTTTGCCACAACTTCTGAAATATTATCACAACTGCCTAAAAGTGTCCTTGGGTCAGGAGTGGCGAAGAACTATCGAGTTAACTCAGGATGAGAATGTTACTTACTGGTTGCACACTTATTACGATAAACTATTGTCAAGTTGGCACGATCAGGTACACTTCATTCTATCGAAAAGACGTTCGGCAATACCGAATGCAATTAACAGCTGATTCCATAACATACTTAACTCTAATTCAAATATGATCCCAACAAAGGTGAAATGGTGTCATCAAGTATTTCCAAATACCTCGATCGACATCCTAATCGACGTATACGCCGATCTATTGAAAAGCTTGGATCCTGGCATTCCGGAGTGCATAGAAGCAGTTTTGAAGCAATATTCGCACGCGATGCAACTGTCTCTGTTGCTTGAACTGAAACAGATTACGAGACACTTCGCAGTGAATCTGCATGGCGCGATTGACACGTCGTCGCAGGCGAAGTTGCCGAATCAAAAATTGCTATCGTTAGCCCAAGCGATCTATGCACCTTACATTCCATACGTTGTGAGATACAACGTGTACGAAACTGCGCAACTCGACCATCAATTGAGATCGATGGAATTCACGCAAGACGATTTAAGCGAAACGATCAATGCGCTCTCGTTGAGCATCTCGAGAATAATGGAATACGCGAACGAGGCGAACAAAAGATGCAAATTGTTTACAGACGGTTGTGGATACCCCGGACTATTGAAATCTCTAACTGTACGTTTAATAAGAGAAAGATATTAGAGTAAAATCGTATCTTCGGCAATCACAATTTTCTATAATTGTTATAGAGCTACTTTAACAAATATCTTGAAAAATATCAAGCAGTTGTATGGCAATTAGAGCGGAAGAAAGTAAAACACGAGGACTGGAATTTATTCCAGATGTGCCTCACTTTGATGCAAAGCATAGGTAACATCGACGGCTTGCTGCTTTTTTTATTCTGGGAAGCTTAGAAAAATATTGCTACGCACGATTTTATTCATTCAGGTGATCTCTTGGGACACGTCCAACAATTCGAAAAGTCTTTGGTAATCGATATAACCGAAGCCAACAACAAATTGCAGAGTACGGCGATCGGCGTGTTTTCGCAGTACAAGAAGTTGCTTTTGAACGCGTCAAGCCAGACCGAGTTAGAAAACCTGGTCGCATCTTTCCAGAGAGGTAGTAGCAGTCGATTATCTGTAAAAAAATACTATTGTCGACAGTTACCATTATTTCCTTTCAGAAGAGACAACTATTCTCGATTCCATCGTAAAATCTATACACAAGCTCTGCTCGGATCTGCATCGAGCAACGTACGAGGTGATCTTCGCCCCGATTTTTACCCAACTATTGTTGGTGCAGAAGGCACCTGCTTGGTCGATGGACGCCAATAAATTGACTCAGTTGAGCGCCGATTTGCCCGATTATAGTTTTTCACCTCAGGAATATATCACGCAAGTTGGACAGTATTTGATGACGTTGCCGCAGCACTTGGAACCGTTTCTGCTTGGAGAAAACCAGAGCTTGACGCAAGCGTTAAAGGCGGCGGATCCGCACTACGCGCAAGGCTCTGCTGAAACTGGTTTCACTGGTATTTTGTTGGATATTATTGCTAAAAGAACGTGTCAAATGTTTCTGGATCAAACCCTGGGACTTTGCCAATTGAGCTCCGCCGCGTGCAAGCAACTGGCCACCGACATAGGTGTGTAGACGAATACATAATGCCGGTTGCAACACCGCTCGCATTTACTCAAATGTTCACGTGAAAAATGCATTATAGATTACCTTGGTAATGTGTTCGAGGAACTCGGTCTGTCTTTGTCAGAAAATTTGCAACACATGTCTCAGTTGCTGAGATTGTCGCCGGAGGATTGGCAGAACGGCACTTCCGGTTGCAATGCCAGAGTGGTCGCAGCCGTTAGACAAATGAGGAATATCGCTTCGTCCGGTTAATCGATGCGCAACTATAGAGAATCGGATTGATTTGTACAAAACGTGTGGCAGATACTGCGGTAACTATAACTGCGTAATTTGTTTGAATATTTTATGTAAAGTAACATAATAGAAAATACATAAAGAAAAGTCGGTAACTTCTATAAAGAATTATACAACAACAACATACAGAAGATATATATATATATATATTTATATATAAATGTAGAAATAATCTTTAGAGTTTTTATTTTTTTACCGATTGTATACGCTAGTCTCTTTGTACTTTTCACGTCTGGTAGAAAAATATTATTTTAGTTACATATACAAATGCGTAACCACCGGGGGTTGCCCTATAAAAAAAATTATCATAGTCATTGATTAACACTAAACCTAGTACGATCAAATAGTTGAATAAATTGCACTGTTGCAATAAAAACTGTACAAATATAAATAAAATATATCTTTGCATTTTTACGACGCTATGCACAATGTCAGTTTTACTGCACGGCAGGTTTAGTGTTAATTACATCACGCGAAGGTCAAGTTCGTTGCCTGGTATCCCTCCACTCTCCGTAGGAGGTTAACGATTGTGATTATGCGTTTGTATTACCTATGGGTGTGCTGATAAACACAGTCTCTTTCAACGCGTAAAATAAATAATACGATAGTATTTGTCAGATGCTAATAAAAAAAAAGCATTTTTGTACTTGACGTACGCCTCTTGTTAAATGAATATATAAAATATCCGGATACGTTGTAGTCCGGTATTCAGCATACCGTTAGCGACTCACTCCTACAGTATTGCGTTGATAACTATGGTTATTGCATTTTGTATGCATCTGAAACAGTGAAATTACTTATTTTCTATAAAAGTATCAGCAACATCGAATACAAATATAACAGCATACTTTTCGAAACAGGTATTATAAGAAAGTTCTTGGTTGTGCATCTTAAATTTCAGGGTAGTATCTTTCAATTTATCGGTAATTGTCTTGTTCTGTATTCTTTGTATCATTTTGTATATAATTACCAGCGCCGAGAACGAATCGATCTGAAACGCGCGATAGATAAAGTTATTTTAATAAATTTTAATTTAACAAATTACCGTGGTATGTATAGAACAGGTAATCGATATACACACTTTCGTATAACTCGTTATGTTTTCTGTAAGCACTTGAACACTGATCGTTTGGTATTTTTTTGCGTGCAAGATAATTTTCAATATCTTTCTTGCCAGGTAAGGAAGACGCGTGATTAAAATGTTTTCCTTGGTAACGAACATGTTCTGGAGCACGCGAGTCATTTCTTTGCTCACGCTACCGATCGCAGTGTTAAACAGACAGGTGATGTACGTGGAACACATTCTCTGGCAATTATAAGTATTTTTAACAATAGAAAAATACTTTTTTGTCAGATCGTGCAGGACCTTTAAATTCTGGAACAGTATTGTACACATGAGAAATTAATCCGGTGAAGGAACGATCACCTCGATTTTACACTCGTCGAATACTCACGTCTGTATACTTCACTAAAATATCTTCGTTGTAGTTGATTAACGTAACCATCACGATACACACAAAATTCGGAACAACGATGTCCAGTAAATTGTGTTCGTTGTTCCTGTAAGCCATGTTACTAAAGTCTAATAATTTTTGTATCATATCGAATGCGCTTTTCAAGAAAACAACCCCTCCCACAGGAAAGAGACAACAACGGTACAAAAGTACTATATCACAACATAACTTTGGGCTACTGTCGCATTCTTGTACAAGCAGTTTCAAGGTATCAAGAGTACACTTTATTAAATCTGTACAGATCACTCGGTCTTCGGTGTCTATATCTTCGTGGGGTATACATGGTACTATTGACCTGTGTTCAAAATACAGCATAAATTAGAATGATCCGGTTATCGTCACACGCTGTAGAAGTTCGCGCAAATTTAATTTAAACTCGAATTTAAATTAATTTTGCACAAACGTCTGTTAAATACATTAGGCTGTATAAACGTACTTCTTAACCCAGAAAAGAATCTCCGAAAACCGTGTCGACGCGTTGAACTCGTTACTTTTGTTCAACAAAAGTATCAACGATATGTATTCCTTATAAAATCTCACAACCAAGTCTTTGGATATTAGCTTACGCATATTGCACTCGTTATCTATACTACTTTCGATGAACGTTCTCCACACGTGCAACGATTCCCAGAACTTAAGCACATCCTGATGATACTTATTCATCAAGACCGACTGGTACTCGACGTGCAATAGGTGCTTTAAAATACGAAGGCTCAGTTCTAAACCTTCCACGTTGATCCTAAACACGTTCGAAGAATTGCAAAAGTCCTGGAGCAATTGCTGTATTAATATCAATACTTATTATTTATCATTTATAGGATAAGACATCTAATTTTGTTATCTTAAGGATGGCAGAATCGGGGATTATCATATATCAGTGATACCTGGACATTCGATGTGTTCATATTCAACGAATCCGAGATAAGCTTTGTTAACGTGAGGAAAATCTTTTGCCCTTCGTTCCACTTTAAATAAACGTGAATTAGCGAGAAAAGAACGTCGTCGGAACTATTGGAAGAGTATAACTGTTGCTCTAAAATTTCCATGACTTCGACTTTATCGAGGAAATATTTGCTCGGCATTATCGAGAATAGAAATATAATCGACTCGTTCACCGGAGTATCCTGAAAAAAAGTTGTTAACGCAAAAAGATATACAGCGAATTTAGAAATCAACTTTCCGAAAATTTACCTTAAAACGCGTCGACAATTCTGGCAACACATTCGCAATCGACTGCATAATATTTCTCTCCTCCTCGTTGTACTTATCGACGCTTAGATTATTTGTGTTTGCTACCAGTAGCATAGCAATCACGTCTATGCATATTTGAATATCTTTATAGCTATCCAGATCTTCGACTTTCTCAATGTTCAGATCATCTGTTGATGCGATAATTGTGGATGTTAATGAAAAACAATCGAGTCGGTGTCTGACACAACATACGCGCCATATTACCATTGTTTCCTGTGCTTTCTTTATTATTCAATTTGATTTTTTTACTGCATCGTTTCTTCGATACTTCTGTTAAAGGCAAGCAGTCCAGCTTCTCTTTTATCTCGGACAACAAGCACTCGATTAACTGCGCGAATATATCCGAGTTTATAACGGACTTTGAATGAAGGCAAAACCTCCTAATTGCCATAACATTGTACAATCCTATATATATTATTTCCTCCATTATTTTATCGTTATCGGTACCATTTAAGCATATACGTAGCCAAAGAAGTTTTATCAATTCTTGTAGCAGAAGCGTGTCCCGTGTTTTCTGAAAATATTTACGCGAATCAACGTATATCGTCGCTCGTGAATAGTTGCGTATAAATAAAAAAATATGCACCTCCAATTGATCGAGCACGTACGACAACGGTACGATATTCCAAAATGGTATACCAAGGTTGTTGTGGACGTGCCAAAGAAGCTTTATTAGTGCTTCCACTACGGTATTGTCTTCGTCGTAAATACTTTTCGCGAAATTCGGTAAAAAATCCTTCAGTATTCTATGAGATCGATTCTTAATTAGTATTTTCCTTAAGCCGATAAACACATTCGCTCTTATTTGCGCATTACCAACGTTTCTTGTGTAATACAACAATGTATCTAACCAACTGCGGACTATATTGGTCGGTACACTGTTCCAATGTTTTTCCATTAACCTTAAAACTCCCTAACATTTTTGAACGTTGTACAATGTTAATAATTCGATTAAATAATATTGTAAATGCTAGTGTTCGATCCATTAAAATCAACTTACAGTCATAGTTATATTGCATACTTCATGGTTCGGATCATTTAAAAGATCATTGACTGTCTTATAAAATTTTTGAAGATGAAATTTATTCCTTTCTTTCGCGACGCACGCATAGTGAGGAGTGCTCGTCATAAATAGAATTTCCACCGCGTTACACCTAACGTAAGACCCGCGAGCCTGTAATATCATTTCATTTACTAATTAGCGATTACTGCGCGCATGCATACCATTTGTTTTACCTTTAGATATTTCCAAAGCAAGGTTTTACACTGATTCTGAATCATCACTCTTACCGCTGGATCTTTGTTTTCGTGTATAGCGGCTACAAATAAGAAAAGATTTTTACCAAGCTTCCCCAGTCCCTTAGAGTTTCTATGCGCACGAAAGCAATGAAAAATAATATTATGTATGCAATTCTCCGCAATAAACTTTTTTAATTTTTCGGTTGCAGCTGACCACGCGGACACGTACAAATTTGCGTAACTTGCGATGTAACTATGTTTTACATCTTGTAAAACAACCTTCATATTATTATGAATTCCCTGCAAGAATTGTATTTGTTAATTTTTCTTTCTTTAATAATTTGAAGAAAACATATAGATTTGTGATTTTTACCAATATATACTGTTCTCCGAGAGTAAACAAATATAATATCAACAATCTGCCCGCTTCAAACGACATCACAGTATTTTCTCTGACAAGTCTAAGCAATTTTTGGATATCTTCAGTAGATTTTAGTAATGTAATAGCCGACCTTACATCATACAGACGTTTCACATGTTGCTAAAAAGATGATCAACATTAATTCTATATGTTCAACATAAATCAGTAATATATACATATTTATTTATTTAATATAAAAGTACCAATGACGACTTGCAACCTTGAATAAGATAATTAACTACATTTTTAATCATCTTCTCCTTCCAAGTCATATTTAATTTCCACCAGTTCTCTAACAGATTGGATATTTCATTTTTTACCTGTTTATTATTTATATTTGGAAGAATATAGGAATGTAATAACATTAAATTTTGTAAAAGTACATTAGGAATAAACGCGCGTTGTAGAATGGTTTCAAGGGCTATAGCAGTTATTGCACGTATCATTTTAACCATCACATTGTATTCCTACAATATAAAAAATATGAATGAGACTGCAAGTATGCGAACAATTTTAATTAGCAATTCTTTAGCCCGATTGAACAGCCTTACTTCGGTAGGTTTAGCCTGATCTTCTAATGTCTTTATAAATATCTTTTGAGTTTCTAACAGCATGATCTTCATATGGTGCCATATCTCGCAGAGTTCATCCTCTGATAATGCAACAATATTTTTCACATTGTTATTCTAAAATAAGAACTTGCTGTCAATAATTTTCTTCACTTTGTTATTCAAACATTGAAACAAACCATTCTACTAATTTGATACAAAGGTTATCACAAAAAGAAGAAATTGATTAATACAGTACGTGTGTACGTATACACGTACATGTGACATGCACGCACGGCACATGCGAGCTTATGTGTGTATGCGGTAGAGATATACTGAATTAAAAAAAAAAAAACGAAAGTATACATTCTAGCCATTGATAGATACCAGTTTCACGCATATGCTGTTGCCGTTCGGGCATTTATTCTTTAAAATACGAAACAGTATTTTATCTCTTGATAATGCACGTTGCTGCAACATTTTCCCGGAACATTAACACGGCTTTGTTTTGGTAGAATTGTACGTCAATTCGTTAAGTATTTTAACAAGAACTGAAAGAAAAAAAGAACATGTGTTAAACCATATATATGGTTGATAATTTTATTTTATCACACGATAACGTCTTAATAAGAATGTAAAGTGTTAACATTTACTCTTGTACACAACATTGGGCGATTGAGAATGTACCGAAGTCGTAAGTATTTCACATGATGCCTTTAAACATGAAGAATTTCCATTAAATCGTATCAGAGGTGCTAGGTAATCAAATTATTGCACCTCCGCATGAAGTTACTGATAAATCTTAATTTCTATAAGATCCCTTCACTTTTATTTACTATGCTATGGAAGTCGCCATATTGATCTCTTGACATGAACATAAGCGAACACCAAACGTGCTTTAGAACATGTTCATGGACCGTGACGCACTATCGCCGCATAGCGGCAACCGCTTGAACCGCTGAACAGGTTACGCATACTTGATACACACCTATACAAATATACAAATAGATATGTAATATATCGGAGCAAACAATTTGTGTTACTTTTCATATAATAGATGGCGAAACTTCCGTTTATGGTCCATCTCAGAATTCGATGAAATTTTGAAAATAGGTTCTTTTTTTACTAAAATGGCGATTGCCAAAAGGATTTTTGGCGACTCGAAAAAAAAATTTTTATCATTTCAATGTCGCACTCCACCTTACCGACTTATCCACTTTTTATTTTATATAGAATATCTTCAATTAATTGTAAAAATGGATCATCACCAGCCTAGTTTACCTCATAGCACCATAAAAATTCACACATATGATCTATAAGCGAATCCTCTTTAATTTAGAATGATACATACATAAGGTAATCTTTCAATTTTTAGACTACTCCTGGATTTTCGAATGCGTGGTCGGGCCGGCCTTACGGCCGGCCCTCTCCGCCCCCAGCACGACCTAACCCTAACCTAACCACAACTCATTCTAATCGCATAAATAATAATATAACTAAATAATAAATAAACTTTCGGGTTAACCTAACCTAAATTAATTTTCATCTCGTAATCTTCCAATTGTAGATATTGATTCACTTGGTTTAATAATTGAAATTTTCTATACATTTTACATTAATTTCCAGAATATATATATTTAATGTCGTCAATTAATTGTAAAAATGGATCATTGCCAGCCTGTTTAACCTCATAGCGCCATAAAAATTCACACATATGATCTATAAGCGAATCTTTTCTGATTCCACCTCTAGCTAGACGAGCTCGCAAAGCACGCCACGATGATTCAATATTTTGTGTGTACGCTCCACTATCCGGATCTACGAAATTTGTACTATGATTCACAGTTTTATGAATATAACCATGATCTTTTAAATTCATATATCCCTTCCAACAATCTGTATGAACTTCCGAACCCACTTCTACATGTTTTTTAATAAGAGATATTAACATAATCTCGTCACGTTTATTGTCGGGACATATTTCCAACCGATATTTCTTCCCTCCTCGCTCTATCATACCTACATTGATAACAAATGTTTTAAAATAAAAGTTATTAAAGCTCGATTCCCTCAGAAAAATAAAATGATTGGCCACAATAATTGCACCTAATATCCATACCCCCTCACGTATACGCCCCTTTTCAAATTTCCTCCGTCCAACTTTGCATTCGTCAATCTCTACTATAACACCACGACCACCTATTGAACCTTTCATCTCGTATCGTCTATCAAGACAAAGAGTACATACTTCTCTGCAGAATGAAAATCTATCGCTAATCGTTTCCGAGGAAACCGTCTCATTTTCAACTATAGAGCACTCATGTTGCATTAGTTCGAATGAAAATTTCCACGCAAAACCATAAGTAATAATCATACAAGTCTCAATGTTTAAATGGCATCGTTCAAACCTATTAAAATTTTCAATTAGAATTCTACCATATAAAATAATAAAAATAATAATGAACCAAGTAATAACTACCATGTATTATGTGCAGCTGTAATCCAATGATCATATTTTCCCATTTTACGACATCGAAAGCGACCTAGTTTTCCTCTCACTTCAACATACATCATTTTATTCTTATGTTTTCCACAATATTTTTCAGCAGGAATTAACCCAAGTTCTCTCACCCATTCTAGTGCTGACTTGAAATCATTCATTTTTTTTACAATGTAAAACAAATTTAAATGACTCATTGTTAAACTATACGACTTATACAACTCTAAAAGCACTTGACAAACTGTCCCATCATACTTACGCATGCGCACAGCACGAACATAAAGTACAAAGTCGGTGTCAGTCAGTCGGTAAAGTAGAGCGCGACATTGAAATGATAAAAAAATTTTTTTCAAGTCGCCAAAAATCCTTCTGGCAATCGTCATTTTAGTTAAAAAAGAACTTATTTTCAAAATTTCATCGAATTCTGAGATGGACCATAAACGGAAGAACAGCCTAATAGATAAAATAATGAGTTGTATAATAATTCGTCATGAATTTTTGCTGCTTCTAAACGTCTGAATTGCGCCATTTCATGCAGCGGTACAATTCGCTTCTTGCTAACGCGTTTGTTTTTTTTCTGGACTATCGGTAACACAAGAGATGCAATGTATGTACTGTTATGCCGTGAGGTGAAGGAATGGGATCTCTCGAGATTCACAGTCTTCTCCGCTGGTCGATTAGAGTTATCGAAAAGGAATACTATAATCATGTATACATAATCAATGTATAATTACTTTTCTTAGGAAAAACACAATTATACGAAACAAAAATAAGTTTCATAATTTGACATCGAAATATTTCAGTTTAAAATATCGACTATTTGATTAAATTTCAAGTGTTAAGTGGAAATGTTACAATTAATTAGTTTATTCATACAAAATCTGACAAATCTTTTATCGATACTATTTTACCATATTACCTTTCGGCTAACAGTTTGGCAATTTTTCCGCCGCATGAAGTGGCGCTGTTTGGAGGTTCGAAAGCAGCAGAAAATTCGAGCCGAACGTTACGCTGCTTCTTATGAGAGAGACGGCACGAAACACTTGTTGCAACATCCAATAATTGAAGGTAAAACTGAAAATTGCGTGTTAATAATTAATTGTGATTCACATGCTTGGGAAATTGTTATCGATACATTGGTAGAGTTCTCTTCAGTGTTTCCAATGGTAAAAGGACACATACTATATCCCTGAAGTTGCGGAACGAATCCATCGTTACAGGAGTGTTTTAGTTCGAGCGCCGCCGCTAGATAGTGTTTCCATGTCCGTGAAAGGGATGTATCGAAAAAAAACGTAATAAGCAATAATTATGGTAATCCGAGGTACAGATATTATTCGGTGAAGTTGTTGGAAGAATTTAAAATCCAAAAATCATTCATTTGGAGTCACTGAATTTACCGACAATTTAATTTTTATGTTAGTCATTTGTGTCGTTTTTTGTTCCTAATTGTTATTTCTGCTTCGGTGTAGCACACGCGATCATGCGTTTGGTTGAAATTGCTACCATCGTTAAATAATACCTTGAAAAAATAACAGTCTACGCTGATAAAACGTGACGATCCCGGTTTCTCGCGCAAAGGACCACCCGCGTGTTAACTAAACTGTACGAAAAGAATTTTAATCAGTCCAGAGTAGGGGGCGGAAGGGAGAAGCAGCGAAGAAGCCGGTGAACAATTAAGTAATAGCGCGGCTGGTTCATCGATCCGACCAAGTTCACGGTTCTAACGTAGATTAGGAAGATTAGAAACGATGGCCGACGGTGTTTGGCGCGGCCGGGAATGTGCAAGCGAGCTCCCATTCGAATATTAAAATGATCCGGCATTACTTTAATAAACCTGTCTTCTTTGTCCCCTTCGTCCGGGGGCACAGCCTCCTCACCCGTCCCTCTCTCTCCGCTCTCTCTCTCTCTCGAAGGAGTTTCGGCGCAGCCAGTCGCAGATGTCACTGTACCCCTAATGAGCGCGCTATTTTTCACCAGTACTTTTATCCCGTTTATTGGCTGCCCGTTTCACAAACTGTCAGCCGGATATTAATCATTCCGCTGTTACGACTCTGCCTTTATTTCTTCCAAGGATAAAGAATGAAAAGGAAGGCGGCACGGGGGCGGTCGGGGCGGGGGATCCGGGGAACGGGAACCCGTATTCCTTCGTTAGCAGCGGCACGAAAACGACTCTAACGCGACGGGATTTGCTCGTCGCGGCGGCGGCAATCTTTCAACGAAACTACGAGCGCCCGGATCTGTTGAATCGGTAACAACGGCGATCTGCTCGCGACGATTATTTCGTGAAAAACATTCCGAGGAGAATCGAAATAGCGAACGTACGCTCGCAACGCGACTAGCCTGCGCATATACGACTTTGAATCGCTTCGTATCGGCTCTTTTAGTTATTCGCAAACATTCGGCAGGTCCCATTGGTGACAGCATTAAAATTTAAACTAGGATAGATTATTAATTGTATTCGACGCTGTCCGTGGCATTCTCCTGGGAATAATCTTGACGAAACTACGAGATCGCGTACACAACGTTCAATGTAAAATAATAATAGTAATTCTAACAATGTAGAATAAACATCTTGCTCGAGGTTTTTCTAGCATCAAGTAGAGTTATTCGGTGGAGGAAGCCAATCGGAAAATGCAGACACGAGGTGTCGTTCGGAACAATGCAAACACAATTCCGAGCTCAATATTTTCATCGCGTTCGAATATATTAAGCGCTTTAACCCCCGGCAGAAATCGAACGCGGCACGGATCGCGAAACGCGAAGCGAAACGTTCGAAGTAGTTTTGTTACGGGGAATGTATCTCTGTCGATCGTCTGGGACAGCCGAAACAGTGGCGATATTAGAATTTTAGCGATTTATAGGTTCGTTACGGATTCCGTTCGTAGGGAAACGTGGCAGCATCGGTGACACGGGGGACAGACAGTCGAACGAATGGCCATAACGCGTTCTTCGTCGGAATATAAAAATCGTGGGGAACGCGCAGGGCCCTGATAGATCAGGATTTATCCGAGGACAGATCGACGGGAAGATAGTTGGCCAATGAAAACGGTCGCGTTGCCGGCCGGCTGGCTGGCTGGTCGGGATGGCCGCACTATAGTATAGTGTGCGGTATAGTTTGTCCGCATGCGGATGGTAGATATCGGGGGCACGCGAGCCTCTGCGCGCGCGCTCGCCGCCGCCGCTCTTCTTTCGCTTCCCGTCGATCCCATAAAAGTCCCAATAATAATTTCTGATGTTTTCCGATGCAACACGTTTGATTTAGTGTCGGACATTTTGTGATCGCGTATCTGCCTCGTAAATCTCTCCGCGGTGGCGCCACTGCATAAAAATATCAAACGTCGATGTGTCCCGCGTTCAACCCCAATCCCGCGTAAAATATTGCCCGTGATTCCGCGCGACGGAAATAGCCTTTCATTCCGGCTGCCTGATAATTCCAGAATTTCGCGATTTATACCCGGAAAGGTTATAAAAGATACGGGCCGATTGCGTTGTTATTATTAATTGCTGCGCGCCGCACGATAAAGTGGAACCGTTTTAGTTTTTGCTTTTTTTTTTCTCTGTTTCCGCTTTTTTTTTTCTCTCCTCTGTTCGGAAAAAATGCTGCGCGCGCGCCCGCGTTCTCTTTCACGCGCACACGCACACACGCGACACGTACTCGCACACGGCTGCTGCTTCGTGGACCGCCACCCACCGGGGGACAAACCCGGAAAAAAAAACAAAACAACCCCTCAAACGAATATCGGGAGGACCAGACCGGGGTCGGAATATACGGTAAGATTATTCGGTCAGATTAATCGGTATTCAAATTGAAAACGTGTGCACCCCCTCGGTCCGTGGACCGTGCACGGCCGCGTTCCGCGATCCGCCGTGCTCTTTCCGTAGGAGACGGACAAATAAAAGTTGCGCCGCCGCCCGCGGCCATCAACGTCTCTATCGCGTATACTAATTGCGCGGCGACTCACTGATTTCAGTATTTGCTTCCTGTCGTTTCGTGATTGATCGAACACTCCTACGTTTCCGATAAACAATCGGACAGGCTCCCGTTATTACGGATTTATGGTCCTTTTTCCGTCGGTTCAATTATTTCGCCCGCGCCACCCCCCCCCCCCCCCCCCCCCCCCCCCTGTCCCGCTTTCTTTTTATTTTTTTTATCCGCGACGGAATTAAATGTTCATTTTTAAGTTAATTGGACGCGCGCCGTCCCGCTTGTTTTCCGATGTTAATTCCCGCTCGAAATTATACTCTATCGACTGGCAACGACTATCGATATTCCGCGTATCCGTTCCATTTTTCTGAAAAATTCGCCTCCGCTCGGTTTTTTTGCGATAAACTATTTCGCGGTTTATACTGTTCTTATTATTCTCGAGGGAAAATTTATCGTTGTCATTGAAAGTTCATTATTTCGTTCGACGTCTTTAAAAATTATTGTACACCGTCTTTCAAAATTATCGTTCGACATCTTTAACCCTTTTAGTACCGGCCAAAATTGTCTGTGTCTGAGGGAAATGTTTAAAGCTCGTTCGACGAAGTTTGATCAAGTTTTGGAAAGAAATTGCAAGAATTTTGAAAAGCTTAATAAACAAGAAATTCAAAAAGGGAGAAGAAATAAGAAATTAAATTGTTGCTTAATTAAAATATTAAGAAAACTATCTTTCCAACAACGATATATCGTTGTTCGGTACTAAGAGGGTTAAAGATTATCGTTTCGTTTAACAAGAGACAAAAAGTACGAAAAACCTGATCGGTCGAACTTGACGAAATACGGCAGGCAACCCGAAAAATTCTATGGAATCGAAGTAAATTATTGTTCGAGGTGAATGTACCCGCCCGGGTGTCCGTTTTTGACGTAAGCAACGATGTTAATAAATAGCGTAGCGCCGGAATCGGCGGAAACAGGGAATCGACGGGTGGAGGACGCCTATGGCCGCGCTCGGATCAGGGGTCGCGCGTGAAAACAGGGCGCTGCGTGTGCACTAATCACGGTGGAAAGGGTGTCGTGAGTTATGACTGCTCTATGATATCGATGCATCAATTTGACTAAACGAAGGATTAATTTAATAACAAGTCAGCAGACGAGTAGTCGGATGATAAATAGAGGGAGGGGAGGAACGGCAAACGATGCTTAGGGGGCGGAGGCTGCGGACCGCACCCCTTCTCTCCCGCGTCCTCCTTTCTTTTCCCGTTCGATTTAGTCGACCACTTCTGCGGAACATAATGCTCTCCACTTTTTAAACACGAATTCCGCTATGCTGTTCGACATTCTTTCGTTCCATTCGTGGCCCTCACCCCCTTACCGTATCATTGTTTTTTACAGCCACGAACATTGGAATCTCTGCGATTGCTTACCTCTTAAATTATATAATTTATAATTTTTTATATGTTTTTATAATTTATAATCTATTATTTATAAATTAAATAAATAGGATCTCTAGCAGAAAGTGTTCCGGATGGAGTTTATTGCAATTTCAGAGCGAGCTAATTTCGAATGTCGACGCTTGTTTGTATCTCTATATTCCATGCTTTCGCGCAGGTTAGGTTTCTCCAATGATCGCTAAGGGTGACGCACATTATTCAATGATCGTCGCGCGGCCGAAGTTTTCAAATATAAATCTGTAGACAACGGGAGGGGGTTAATGGAGTCCCGGGATATTTGAAGTGGGCCATTGTACTTCTAACTCAAACATTCCGCGGAATTCATTCGGAAGGGAATGGCCGCATAGTCGGATTGCAAACTTCGTAGGACAGAATAAAAAGATTGGACTTTCTTGAAGAAATACTTTTCGGAATTGCAGCGCTGCGAATAAAAATCGCAAGGGCGGACAGCGTATAATATCAAAGATTCTCTCTCTCTCCCTCTTTCTCTCTTTCTCTCTCCGGGTGGTTGCGTGAAGCGGATACGGAGCCAAGGTCGTTCAATTTGCGAAACTGATGCAGTAAGTTAAGGGCGGTTAGGGTGTCCCTGGACAGGGGGGAAAATCCCCTAGTTACACCCGTAACAAAGTCAGCCGCTGCTTCAATATTGTCGTAATCGCCGTTATTATTGTACTGTCAATCATCCGTTACGCCGACGGAATATCCTCGAATGAAATTATTCGAGATTATTGCTCGAGCAGATTGTATTCCATCTTTCGCCCGCGCGATCGTCCGCCCCTCGATCTATCCCGATATTATTGCATAATATCGGCGATTCTTTGGCAATTCATTGAGCCAATTTACAAATGCAGCAACTCTAGCCATTAAAACACACACACTGTAATTACTTCATTGTACACTCTTATATTGTAATTTTTAATTTATATTATTCAATATAAATTATAAATTCAATGTAATTACTATGTATATACATAGTCCGGAATGCATCACCTCTACGTAACACAAAAGGACCTTACTAGCCCGTTAATAAAGAGTAATAATAATAATTTTAATAAAGAATAATAATTTTTTTTTTGACAGGGAAGCGGAAAAATCTTCAGCAAGATACGCGGGGTGGGCCTTGTATTCCCCAGGTAATAATAATAATAATAATTTTAGTAAAGAATAATAATAATAATTTTCGAACGATGCAATAACGCAATCAAATATTTCCCTTCTTGCTGTTATTTTATACGCCGCGTGTCCTGTGAGAAAATATCGACGAAATAATTGTGGACGCGCCGAGACGAGCGTTCTGAAAACGACGACGCGTCGCTGTTACAGTCGAGAAGAAAAATCCCGAAAACTTGAGCCGGATTTTCACGGTGGATCAAGGAATGATCCAAGTGGGTCGACGCGGCCGATTTTCAGAGAAGCCGGCCGCACGGGCGGACTCGTGCGGCTGTCCGGCAGCCCCCGCAGGTTCCACGAGTGTCGTTCACCCTTGTACCATTCTCGCCGATTTAATCCCGGGTTCAGCACTCGATTTGATACGTTACATAGCGGTTTGTATGCCCTAACTCGCCTTACTCAACACGGTACACCCTGTTCGTATTACTGCTCCTAGGATCCGCCCCACACCGGATCGCTTCATTTTGCTTCACCCTCGCTCCTCTCATTATCTCGTGCACCCTTACACCGTCTCTCCCTTCTCCTTCTTTCTTCGCTTTCAAGGTCCTCTCTCTTTCTTTTCTGCCCCTCGTTCCACTCCGTCCCCGACAGTCGGACGTCTTGCTCGTTTCTCGCGCTCCGATTCGAAGCGAAGGCAGCATCCACCCTCGCGGCCCCCCCCCCCCCGGATCCCCATTTTTCTCTTCGTCTCGTTTCTTGCCCGGCTCTCGCTATCGCGCTCGAGAAGGTTTCGAACGCTGAAATATCAGTGATTTTGAAAAATGTTCATTTTCGTCAACTGCGGTTGTTGCACTTTTCAGCGTTTATATATCAGATAACAATGTGGAAGCTATTTTAAGCGTATAATTATATCGTGCATGTTACAGGTTGAACTTCGAGGCGTCCACGTAATTTAGCTTCTGATAACCAATGAGGTCCTCCACCGCGCTTCGAACTTCGCTTTAACACTTTTCCAGGTATGTTTTCGACGAGCATCGCCATCGATTTATGCAAACAAGAAAAACGTTAAGTTTGTAAAGCAGGTTTTCCCTTAATGCCGTCGAAGCTCCACGCGTCTCTCGCCCCCCGCGGGAGAGGGTGGGTCCGCGTTCCCTCTTGCTCCGTCCCTAAGCGGGAGCGAGACAGCCGCGGCGGCCCCGGCCCGCTCGCATTTAAATTAGATTAGATAAGTTAATCAATGCGGTGTTCGAAGTAAAATCCGGGGATTTCGCCTCGCCCGGGGGCCGGGTTACCGAAGAGAAATTATTGGCAGACGGATCGCGATCGCTCGATCTCGAAATCGCTCGCAAATAGGGGATGGCGAGCCGTCCGCGCCGATAGCGAGCAGCCCAGGTTTTACCTTCGCGCGTGCCGCGGGACCGATCTCTAAACCCCCGCGTTCACGAATCCCCGGGTGCCCTAACTGCGTGACTGCGCCGTTTTCCCCGCGATCATTTTTCATCCGGAAGTCGCTACGCCGCGATCTCTCGACGCTTACGAGATCCTGCGATCCGCTGTTCCACGCTTTGACGATACCTCTCGATTGTTCCTTCGACAGCCGGGAGACCGAAACCTCGTTTCATTCTCCATGTATTGAGACTCGAATTATCTAATTGTTTCACCGCATAAAAAAATGTCTTACTGTTATGATACAGGGTGGGACAAATAAAGTGTTACAAAGCAATATCTCCATTATCGTTAATGATAGGCGGAAATGCTTGAGGAACAAATTGTTTGGTATATATATATATATATATGTTTTTATTATATATCTATTATATATATACTGATAAAATAATAAATATAAGCTAAAAGTATTAATAAAGATTTAGACAGGATGTTGAGTTCTGTTCTTTCGAATTTAGGCTCAGCACTTCCTCCCTTATTTTGTTACAAACTCACGAGTTTAATGGTTAACAATTTTTGCAATAATGGTAGTAAAAAACATACTACTTGCTTTCATAGAAAACATCCATCCAGGAAGATTTGATAAAAATATTTTCTAAAAGAATATACAGGTGGATATGTTGTAATCTTTGAGGTTAAGTTCTACCATCTTTTCCAAGTTAAGTTTCTACAGACTTCTTTTAGGTTTAGTTTCACCATCTCCCACGCGTTAACCGCACAATAATTTCTTCTCTTAACATTTTTAATAATTAACAATTGATTTAATAATTACAATTTTAATAATTAATAGTTTTGTTTAAAGATCCGAAAGGCTTCGCCAGTCGAGGATGCGACCGGAATACGAGAGTATTTCGGATGATTCGCGAAGGTGGAAGAGGACGCGATTCGGCGCCGAAGCAACTCGTCGAATTGATTCCCCTTAATTAGCAGCGTGGTACGTCGGCGCGTGTTCCTTGACGGTTACATTCACGAGATGTTAATGGATCGCGTGGATTAATGGAACGCGACAGGGCGCGGAGCGGAGCGTTGGAACGGGGCCGAGGACGCAGTGCGATATTTCGACAACCTGGCAGAATTTCGTGCCGAAATTTAATGGTTTTTTTAGAAAATGCCCGAGTTAACCGTAAATGTCCGAGCAATGTCTCGGCTACCCAAAGTAAGTATTATATTTTTAATATTAACAGTTAACGGACGGGTCGAATCTGCTTTGTCTTTAGAACGTGACAAAAATGACAAACATATCTAGTTTCAAACATATCTCTAATTTTTGCCTTTTTTTAGGAAACACATCCTAAAATGAAAACCACGCCGTAAGAACAACAAGCAGATAGTGCTATAACCAATGGCGCCAAAAAAAAATACACAATGTGCGTAAAATGGACAAACTAACGCACTGTACTAAAAATACAAGGAAGAACGTAAAACGTGGCCCGTCCTAGGAAGTCAGAATAGAAAAACGCAAGTCTACGTAGCCCGTCCGTTAAGCGTTACTATTCCCGCGGTTAGGTATGCCCAGAATTATTATCGAGGAATCATGGTTACATAGTAATTCAATTAGACGAGGTCATTTTGCCCGATAAGAAATAAGCAATAAGAGAAAGGAACGAATAAAAAAGGGAAAGAACTTGGAAACGATTATAAATCATCGTTCCGAGTGATCGTGATCGAATGCATGCATAACGAAGAAAAAAAAGAAAGAGAAAGAGAGCGTGGCCGTGGAAGATTGAACGCAGCCAGATTATCGAAGTATCACAGGGCGCGAGGGTGCGTTTAACGCGAGGACGACGGTTCTCGGTCGATTCCGTGGAAATTGGTAAACTTGCTTTGTAGTTAGCCGGTCGCCGGGAGAATCTATTAGCTCGATATCGTTTCGTTTCGAGCGCAATCCGCTGCCTGCCCTCCTCTCACCCCTCGCCGATCCCCGCGTCGCGTCGGTCCGCGGAGCTGGCGTCGCCTCGGAGCGCTCGCGCTTTCGAACTTTTTGCCATTTTTCTTGCCCGGTTCTCGTTAAGACAATTTATATTCTATTTCTGTAACGCGGCAGACAGAGAGTCCGACTTTCCTCCTCTCCTCCCCCCGCCCCCTCCTTCTACTTCTACCCGGCGTCGTTTACCGAGCCCCCCGACGTCCCAACGCCTCCGCCCTCTCTGTCACGCGGGACTGCGCCAACTTTTTTCATATTCCAATTAGAATATTTTTCATTGATTTAAAGCCGGCCCAGCGCAAATATTAACGGCTTAACACCGCGATAAATTCGCGCTGCCAATGCGCCTCCGGATATTCCGCATGATTCTCTCCCTCTCTCTCTCTTTCTCCACCCTCTATGCTTTCTCGTCCTCTCGCCTCTTTCTCTCTCTCTCTCTCTCCCGTTTTCGCGAGGGTGGAGCCCGAGCGACGACGACGACGACGACGACGACAGGCATAAGGACTGCCGGGTTACCTACCAATGCTAACTTTATGACTCACGAAAACTCTCGTAACATTAATCACCGTGCCGTATATTTGAAATCGATACCAGTTACGAAAATCCCGAGCCCCCCTTTCGCGACCGTTTCCGTCGACCTGCGCCACCCCCTGGAACGCCGCCCTCTTCCCTATTGTTTTTCGCACGGTGTACCGGGTACTCCGCGATTAAGACGAGACTACCATCTATTGGGTTCGGGGAATAAGTTCGTAGCGTTTTTATATTTTCTTTTATTTTACGATTCGTTGCTGTTTCACGAAGCGTATGATATTGCCTGCTTTAATATTACATAATGCTGCCTGCTTTATTAATATATTAATAAGAAATCGTTGCAAAATAAAAGATAATATATTGAAAGAAAGTTTAAGAAAAGTTTTAAAAAATATATAAAATTTAAGAAAATATAATACAATATTATGGAACGCTTTTCAGAGAGCAGAAGATTATCATCGATTCGAACGCAACTGAAAAGTGTCTGTTGAATATCGATGCTACCGTGCAGTGGATTGATATATCTAGATAAAGGTACATTCAAATATTTATTTAATAAGAGTGAAAAGGAATACGAGTAGAATTGTACAGTACGAACGTGTACATTTCCCAGATAACGCAGACGTCTGAAAAACGTCTGTAGCAAGACGTTCAGTATGTCCTTAAAATAAATTTAGAGAAAGTTGTTAACCCCTTGCACTATAATAACGAGTCAGACTCGTAGTGTAGAATTCATGCGGGTTCTAATAAATATTAATATTATTAACTTCCACTATATCGAAATGAAAATAAATTCCTCTGTCATCGAATTCTAAAACGAAAGTACATAAAGATAATAAAAGAAACAAAAATTGTCTGACCCTATTAAGAAAAAGATTAAGGATAAACAAATGCTAATCAACGCAGCTTGAAAAGTATCGTAGTGCAAGGGGTTAAGGGTGTGTAGTTATCGTTAACCTACCTATTGTCATCCACCTTTCGCTCAATCAATCATTATCTAAAACAGCCATAAATATCGTTAAACTGCATTTCTACTAAGTGATGTATCGCGTTCTGTATTTTTATAATGTCATTTATTGTATTATATTATTAATTAGCTTATCATTTAACTATTTTATTTATTGTTATTAGGAGTATCATCTATGAATAATCAGCAGTTCATCGACAGCAGTCATAAGAGTCGGAGAATATTATGACGGTAATACGAAATTTATTTAACAATTAATGTTTCCCCGGGCTTACAAAGAATCCCCAGGCGGTGGGGTGGAGGGTGGGGGTTGGGGGGTAATTACAATTCTACCGCCTTGCGCGGGGGCTCAACATAGAAAATAAATAAATTAACAAAGAACGAAATAACGAATGTATATAATAGAATTAGGCTACGTAGTAAATAAATAAATAGATATAATAACAATAATAGTTTAACGATGAAGAATAATAAAGAAGAGATATAAAAATAGAAAATATGTGTATATATAAATTAATAAATAGGTGAAAGATGAGCGTGAGATAAATAAATAAATTAAACTAATGAGCTGTCTCTCTCGTTGATTATAAAACGAGAAATCTATGGCACGATTATCTCAAAGATCGATCGGTATAACGAACCGATTGTAGTATAATATTTTTATCGAAAGTTGAAGATAACGTCGCTGGTAAAAGTTGAAATTGGTACCTGGCAGTGTTGGCGACGTCGTCGGTGCAGTAGAGTCGATCGTGCCAGAGCTAAAAACGACCGTGGCTCCGAGTGTCTTCCCTTTGATTGATGACCGCCGCACCGATCATTACCACCCTCCTGTATCGTTATATATCAATAGACCCCCGGTTAGATCCTGGTAATTTTCGTTCTCGATTTATCCGACAAATATCCATTTAACACGAAGGAGAATATTAAAATAACTTTGCACGGCAAAGAAACTTCTGCGATCGAGAATTTGCCAAGTCTGTCTCAAAATTGTGGAAACAAAAGAAAGAGGGTTTTTCTCGCCTCGCGCCAGTCGATTTCGTCTCTCATTGGTTACCGTTTTTTTCCTTAACAAGTCGCGAACAAAGCCGCTAATTGCATTTCCGCTAAGGAAAAAATTTACTTTAATAAACGCGAGGAGATAGCATCTCCGTTTTCGAGATTCGGCAGCGTCGTCGCGCATCGGAATAAAAAGGGTACCGCGGAATAAACGGTAGACAGTGGTGGCTTTGATAATTACCATAATATGTGTTCCATTTATTAAATTGGAGATATAATACACAAGCGATAGATAACACGTATGTATAATTTATACAATACTTTATACAGATTGTCTCTATCATTCGCTTAGCGATTCACCTAATTACTGTACAGCGATGTCGCGATACTCGAGTATGCTGAACTGAGCGTATACGCTGTATACCTGGCGATCGAGGACGCGCCTTCGAAAAATTAGCGCCTGTTTCTCTTTTTCCGGGGAGATGTTTTTTTAAAACGTCGCGCCGCTGTTCCCCGTGTTCTTCGGCCGATGATCATACATATTTAGACGTGTTACATCTACGTTTCTATTTCTTGTGTGTGTGTGTCGCCGTGGTTTTCCTTTTAAATCAATAGGAGATGTTACCTACGCAATGGGTGGCGCGAAAGCAGCCGCGCGAAAACGAGTGTCGAGCCGTGAAGACATCGTGTTTTCAGCTGAAACAATGATCCACGCGATAGTACGACGCGCGGTGGGCTATTCTGCCCCGAAGAAGCGGAACAAAGCCATTTTTTTTTCAAGCTATCGTCGCAAGGAAAATCTCATTTTGCTGATATTCAACGCTAGAACTACCAGATGGACCAAAGTGGCTGCTTTTTGTATTACAATTTATTGGAATCGTAAAGACTCTTCACGGAGAAAACGATTAAACTTATAAGAATACAGTAACCAAGATAATCTTCTTATTATTACAAGGCAATCAAAATTAGTCGAGGGGTTTGGTAATTCCAGTGTTATACATACGCTTAATTATTTCGCGAAACAGTAATTCGATGAAAATATTTCGCACACAAATTTTTCTCGTTGAACGTCTTTTTCCATGTTTTTCTCTTTTCGGGGCGAATAGCCGACTGCGCGACGGCGGGAGAACTTTGGTCCCGTCCCTTCTCCCTTCGGGCGCAACTTAAACTCGAATATTTACAAATTTCACTTCGAATCTCACGTTTCTTCCCCGGTTCTCTAGCGGGCGGCGTATCTACAAAACCATATAGATCGAGCTGGAAACGATGAAAAAGGAGAACGCCGATCGAGGCGCAACCGCCGCGCGCCGGCTTCGCACGCGCGGTTCTTACTTTCGCGCCACCCGGTATATCTACGTCGGACTCTTACTAAATATATGTTAAATATCACATTCACGTTTATCGTATCTACAGAATATACAAAGTCGCCAGATCCATTCGGCTTGGATTCACCGGGACGCGGATGGATGGGCGAATCGCCGCACCACCGTGGTCAAATGGCAGTTGTTCTCTCGAAATCGAAGAGCTTTCGATGCGGATAAAGCGATGTGAATTTTTTACGTTGAGACTGAAATATTGTAGAACGTTGCGAATGTTGTTTGAACCCTTGTAACGCGTATCCGTCGGAAGTTCTTCAATTTTCCACGCAACATTGCCATTTCGACGACGGTGGCGCGTCGCGTCGCCTGCATCCGATCTTACAGACCTGAACAGACGTAATTCGCGTTTGAAGCAAATACTTTATTACGTGACGGGACATCCCGCACGATCTAGAAACACAATTTATTTATTCGTCCGAGGCGCTCGAGTCTGCGTCGATACATCTTCGCCCAATTCGTGCGCTCTCTCGCCTGCTCGCTCTCTTCGACGCCTACGTTCAAATTATTCTATCGAAACATCAGCAGGTTTTTTTGGGGGGGAGATTCTAGGGCAAGATCCGAACCACTTCGCGACCGTAGCTTCTTCTCTCGTACCGGATTATTTACAAGTCTGACTAGATTCACGGAAACGGGACTCGTTGGCGCGCTTAATACTAAAAATTCATCGTGATCCGCGACGCTCGGCGTGCACAGGCGTTCGAAGAGAAAGCGTCGTCGTTCCCTTGACCCCGAGAGACAATGGTTCCAACCAATTCCCTGTAATTCTCCACGCGCGTCGATTTCCTTCCGCCATTATATTACTAAACTGTGGAGCTGTGACGCGTTGCGCGATGCTCGTGAAACGCAACGTTCGAGTTTCGATTTTCGTTTACAGGACAGTGGAGCCGGTTAATTTTTATCTTCAACGAACAAGACGTTATTATATTTGATTATTCTTTCATTCTCTCTCGTTTATTACCCTTTTCTCTATTAAGCGTGGAAACAAACGAAACGAATAACCAGCTCCGCTATCCCCGTTCTTGCTCGATCGAAAGCAATGACCAAAGAATGAAATGTTTGTTTTAGTCCCGCGCACAAAGTTCCGCGGATGGATGATCGTTTTCCGTCGACACGGATCGCTCCCTCGTCGTCGACCGTACGAATATATCTTGGTAGAAATATATACAGACGACGATTGCTTTGCTACGAACATCGAGAACCTGTTTCGAGTTGTCGTACGACGACGAACAGAGGGAACGAAACGAGAAATCTGAGCATTATGTTACGGAGACGCTATTCGATTTCTGATGAGAACCGTCGTGTTCATCCGGGAATGGACATACACCAATTTATTTTCCAGCTCGCGCAGAGAAACATTCCCGAACGCAGCTATTCTGGGCGTTATGGAAATCGATTTTTCGAATTTTTTTAACCCTCGATCCTCCACGCGATAATCTATTTTTGAGGGTGCCTACCTAGCGTATGTCTCTCTCTCTCTCTCTTTCTCTCCTCTCTCTTTCTCCTATTTTAATATCGTCGCGTTTTTACACCGTTTAATGCCTGTATTGTTGCTCGAGCTCCCTTCTCAGCCTTTTCGCGGCTGTCTCGCTGTTCCCGTCGCCCTCCGTGTCGCTGCACCCGTCCTCACCCTCGCCCACTACGCCCTCCACCTCTTCTTGCCGCCTTTTCGCCGTCGCCATTTCGGCCGCGTGCTTTTTCCGCCATTTTGTCCTTCTGTTTTGGAACCACACCTGAAACAAAAAACCAACCGGTCAGTGATCAGTGAAAAGGGTTGACCTGTTAGCTGTGTACGACGTGTGTACACGTCAGAAGGAAATGGTAATTTTACAACTTATAATAAACATATTCTTTTTACGATTTATGTGAAAATACTCATGGTAACATATTCGTAAATTTCGCACGCTTTAGGCTAATTTTAGAACGATCGTCAAAAAGATTATACACAGTATGATCGACAAAACGCGTAACAAAATTGATCTCCCCGTCCCTATTGGAAAACCCTATACAACGACGCAGCTAAGTGGTTAAACAACTGACGATTCGGCTGTCGTAGGACCGCGGACGGTTCTTCGCTGCACCAAAAAAATCATGGAATCTCCGAGCGCAGGGTGGTAGCTTAGTACCCTCCGGGATCGCCTGAAACCCTTTCCGCGCTCGTTCCGCCGCCGGTCCGCGGGGTTAACGAAATCGGGAGAAGGGGGCCGCGCGGGGGTCGGACGGTTTGAAGAGAAATCGACGTTTGCCCGCGGAGGCGGTCGAGGCCATCCGCCTCCCGGAGCACAGTCAATCTCTCCAGATTGTCTGGCTTCCTTTCTCTCCGTTATCTTAATTCCCCGAGTGTTTTAATTTTCATCCGAACAGCCATTAACTTTTACGGCTGGCCGTTTACTTTTTAATTCGTTTACCGCCTCTGCTGCGCGGAACGCGGCGCGGCATCGGCGTCGGCGGCGCGCGCCACCGGGACGCGCTTATATCTTTAATTTAAGCTCTCGACTTGGCGGCCATTGAACAAGCCTGCGGATTGGCGAGAAAAGAGGGGTGGCGGCGGCGGCGGCGGCGGTAGCTGTTGGAGCCGGCGGGGGCCGGGCTGGAGTTTAGTGGGGTCACGCGGCGCCTAGCACGGATAGAGGGTGGTTTGTGGGTGCAATCGCTACGCTCGAGTCCCGCCGCTCCCCTGACGCCCGTTACGTTAATTAAATACATTGTTGCGGGGACACAGACTCCTGCCGCGTATTTCGAGCTTTATAGATGTACCACCTTAAGTCGCGGTCCTCTTTATTTCGGCCGTGGCTCGCCCTCCTCCGCTCCCCGACCCGCCGCGGGCTTTCTTTCCGCGCGTCGCGTCGCCAACATTTTCATTCGGTCGAATAATAAGTTCGGTCCAATTTCAAGGTTACACGCAGCCCGCCCGCGAGACGCTGGACACCGTTCCAAGGGAAATGTAAATCGCGATAAAACTCGGGGGATGTTTATACGAATTTACATTTTTTAGCCTGAATCGCCCACCCCGGCTGCATTAGCCCGATAGCGTTTCGGCTTCTCCTGCTTTCTTAGAGCAATTATTCCGCCAGGTATACGCCGGATCGAGGGGCTTTCATATTTCCAAAAGGAAGTCGTCGTTTCACGTGGATCGTTCACAATGGTTAATCGCAGCCGAGAAATAATTTCAACCTTAACGCCATTATAGTGGCTTTCGTGAATGTTGCATGCTTCACTCGATTGTTTTATTAATCATCAAAGTAAACGATTAAAGCGAAAGTGTGTATATACATTACACTCAGAAAAGAATGTATACAATTAACACATTCGCATCGGGAAAAGAGAATTCTCGTTTTAAAAAGAAAAACGTTTGCGTCTGGAAACGAGAATTCTCGTTTGCCTATATGTTAAAATATCTTCACGTTGCTAAAATGCCCCGCTTTATATGAAAATTTAAGGAAAAATATCCGGATGCGAATATGTTAATACTATATATAGCCATATGGAAAAAAATATGTATACATATTAAGAAAAATGGTAATTTAGTTACGAAAGACTTTATTTAATTGAGTTAATGATTTGTTGCAGCAAAGAAAAGTTCGCTGAAATAAATGGTCACGGTGTAATGGTCTTGAAGAATGATTCGAGGATGCTCCAACCACCGTACGCGCGAAAGTAACTATGGCAGATAGATAAAAATCGAAGCAGCGAGGATCCCGCGGAGAACGAATGACTCTGCGGTTAAGATATTGACCATAGGTGATTGATAAAGCCCGTGGAACGGAGGGTCCGGCATGCGCTTATCAGAGATCGAGGAAGAAGAAATATTTCCCGGGGTTTCCCCGACTCAATAATTCGTTCGCGTGATTTCTCCGCACGATATGTTGATCGCGGCTGATCGATCGGACGTTTTATCGTCTCGGCGTAATAAAAAAGACAAGGGTGCGGGCGCGGAGGGAGGGACACCGAAATGAAAAAGAAAGCTGGAACCGGAACGGCCGGGGATAAATTTTTATCGGCAGTCCGCGAAGACGGTGCGCGCCGACACCCGGGACTCGCCGCGCGCGTCGCAGCGCGTCGCGACGCGTCGCGTCGGGATCCACGGATTGGAAGTCCGGGCTCGTTCCCGAGATCAGGAAATTCGATTTTCATTTACGACCGGCGTTGCCGAGGAATCGCGACTCGAGCTTTAAGGGGCCGCTGCGCTTTACGTCCGTGCAACAGTTTCCGGGCATCTTTATCTCTCGACGGCGTTTTTTCGTTCCGCGCGGCCGAGCACAGCCGCCGCGGGGAGGGGCGGTTCATTAAAATCTTTCCGTCAGAAAACCGATCGTAACGAACGAACCGAGGGTAGTTTCTTTTTTTTTTGTTCGCCGACGGAGGAATCTCCGTCTGTTTATTGGCTGGCGATCCGATGATAAACCGCTGCTCGGTCGCGAGCCCGATTTATCTTGTGAATCGGAGCGATTCGTCGGTCCCGCGGCCCCCGGGGTTCGTAAGAATTGATTTTCGGATAACGGCGCGGAGGCTGGCTGTTTAACCAGGAATTACCTCTAATTTAATAGACCGTAATGGGGCCAAAACGTGACGCGAGCACCCGATAATATCCCATTAAAATCTCCGCGCTTTACATGCCCTCAAATTGAACGATAACATTAGAAGAGCCGATTAAAACGGTCCGCCATTTGCCGCGCGCGTAATTGCACCGCCAAAGAAACACGTTTTACCCTGTTCGATCCAAAAATTTAAACGGCTGTTTCGCGAAACATTAACGGAACCTATTAAACATTTCTCTTTTTATTTCGTTCGTTTAATACGCTTTCGTGGATAAATATAAAGCCATACAGGGCCCCGAAAACTGTCGAAGCCTGGCGACGGGGCACGCATTAAATGCCCGGCGTATCGAAATCGGCGATGCACAGATTTCCAAGAGCGAACGCCAGAACTACGTGTCCGATGCGGCGTGACGAGGGGGGAGACGAATTCTATTAACGAGCATCGGATCGGCGTTAATAATCGAGAACGCCTGCAGCTGAGAAAAAAAGAGAAGCTAAGCCAGCGAGCCCTACGAGAAAAAAAAAATGGCCGCAGCTGAGGCAAATCCCGGGGCTGAAAAAAAAAGTGTGGCAGCCCGGCGGGGAGGGGACAGGATAATGCGCGAGATTTGGTTCGGCATTTTCGGGATTTTTCCCGCGAAGAAATATAGTGGTGAAATGTAAATGCAGAGGAAGATCTTCCGGCGAGTCATTCGTCTTGTTTTTGAACGCATTAGTCACGCAGCCGTTGCTCGTCGCGACCCCCCTGGGCTCGGAAACGCGCCGCGTCGCCTCCCCGCCATGCCTCTCTTGCGGCCCGTCCTCTCTCTCGCAACTGTTCGATTTATTAAATCAGGATTATCTAAGCCCATTACTTTGTCCTGTAAAGCCAGATACAAAACCGCATTTATAACTGCGCAAAGCCCTTATACCGGAGTGTCGATCTCCCCCGTCCTTTCTCTCTCTTTCCCTTGTCGCGCCGCCCCCTTCGCGTCACTCTCCCTCTCTCTCTCTCTCTCGCTCTCTCTCTCTCGCTCGTCGCGATTCGTTCATCCCCACCAGGTCGTAACAGATAATACCGACAGTATCTGATCTCGTTGATATCGCCGGATAATTTACTATGCGAAAGATTACACGCGTGACTCACATCTCGATACGTGATTCAGATTCAGAAAATTTGCATCAACACGCGTCGTCGTCTCTCTCTCTCTCTCTCTCTATATATATATATATATATATCTCTCTTTGCGAATCTGATTGGCCGGCGATTGAAACGCTCCTGTTAATTCGATTGCTACTTGTGCTACTTTCTAGCCGTCGCTCGCAATTCGCTGGATAATTGGACTACCGGTTGCTCCGCGTTTACAGTCGGTCCCTCGTAGCCCCGCGATTTATAGTCTATATTGTTTCGCCCTTTAATGCTAATGCAATCGTTGGACTGCTATCGGTTTATTGCTGATTTCCCGTAATTGGAAGGCGTTTAACGGGACTTTTATCTTCTCTGGCGCATGACGGATCTCCTATGATCTTCTATCGTGGATCTCCTTTTATCCGGTGCGGTTATTAACCCTTCGCACTCGAAGCCACTTTCGCTGGAAATTTGGAATAACTTTTCTGGCTTATAGTATTTCTATTTTATGCCATAAAGTGCATGTTATGCATATTAAATCGATTCCTGTGATACGAAACCACAGTTTCACCCTTAATCATTTTTTAAGTGTAAACTTTGTTGGTATAAGAATTATTTGGAACGTGATAGAGTAATTTCAGTGGTGCCTTAGAGTCACCATTCGAGTGCAAAGGGTTAAATGTTGAATTTCAACGAATAAGTTGAATGGAAAAATCAATCGAATGGACGGTTTATTTATTTACCACCGGATATGTTTAAGCTGTGAAGTCTTGATTTATTTTGTCTCTTCTGATCGTTATTGTTTTTATTAAACTGAATCGCGTTAGTTACCTGAAATATCTCAAATAGAAAGGACGTAATTTATACCTTTCTTTGGTTAATAAAAGTTCTGGTTAAAGTTCTCGTAGTGTGAAATAATTAATTATTCCCATAATCAATTTATAATTCTAATATTAAATCCTAATGCAGTCGAATCGGTATTTATTTAATGTAATAATAACAACAAAACGAAAAGTTACAAAATGAATCAGGTTGTAATATAAATTATGCTTTGCATCCATTGGCGACACTGTTACCTTAGCACTTCGCAAAATCCTGATTTATTTCTTGGTTAAGGTTAATATGTAATTAATATATATAATTAGGTTGCGATATAAATTATGCTTTACATCCATTGACGACGTTGTCACCTTGGCACTTTGCAAAATCCTGATTTCTTTCATAGTTAAGGTCAACGAAGTTTCACCCGATTAAAGCGACTGTGATCCAACCAACAGTTTCGTAGATTCCGACAAATTAATATTAATCGGAACGATTCGAACACGATCGCGCGCCGAATAATTTGTTCGTCGTGAATGAATCGGGCGCGCGCGAAATATAGCAGAATTGTGTGAAAAGATGGCGGGCTCGATACCGAAAAGCGGATAAATAATTTCGCGCGTGGAAAATAGACGCGCGAAATCGAAAGGAAAACAATGGGACCGCGGAGGCGAGAAGTAGAACGGGGCCGGGCAAATTGATTAATGGTCAATTTGTTTTGTTGTTATAACGACGCTAATTTCCGCGGAACGGTCTAGATCCGGCAGCGCGCGTGATCGGTGCTTAGCCAGCCGCGGCCAACCCCGTGCCGCATTCGATATAAACACTCTCATTTGGTAATATATCTCATTAAGGCCTCATTGATCCACCTCCCGATGAATTTATCCCGGTAGTTTCCCGGATGATATGCGAACCCGATAAAAAGCCGGCGCAGTTGGTTTATTACGGCCGCTGCCGGATCGATGCATAGAAAAGTGAATCGGATACGGTGCGGCTCGCGCGCATAATTAAATCACGACGAGGGCGAGAGAGAGAGGGAGAGAGAGAAAGAGAGAAGCGACGTCTATAATTTTTTCCAATTTACTCGCGGTCGGCAGTCATTAATATTCGATGTTTCGGGGACTCGGCGACGTCGGGGTCCTCTCGATTTAATCATCGAGTTTCTCGATTGCGTCTTCTCTCGCCCCGGGACAAACCGGGGGCGTTTTATTGGCGGCCGGGAAAAGTGGACACGCAGCAGCGCGGAATGGTGGGCCCGGGGAAAGGGAAAAAAGTAAGAGGAAGGCTCGTGGAACGAGGAAAATTTGACAGGGCGGAAAATCTGAATTGAAAGGGAAACCCATGCGGAGACGGAGAGAATCGTTCTAGCCGGGCATTTTTGCAAACAATCAATCGAAAGTAAAATTGAATTACAACGTATAATTTTGAATTGACCCATGTAATCGAATTAGAACATATAATATTTGAATTGACCCATGCAATCGAATTGTAACGAATAATTAAATTAAGATCTACAATTGAAGTGCAACGTATTAAAATTGCAAAATCGAATTACAATGTAATCGAATCGTATTCAACCCTTTCTACTCGATCGGCGACTCTGAGGCGCCATGAAAGTTTATTATATCACGTAGCAAAGTAACACTATAATAACATTATTTACCATTATTCAATATTATTTAATATTATAATAAACACACTAAACACATCACATAAAATACAGTAATTCCGAATGGAAACGCTACAAGTCAGAGAGACTATTTTAATCCTTCGCGCTTGAAGCCACTTCAATTTCAAATGTAAAATAATTTTTCTACTCACAGCATTTCTATTTTATATAACAATATTCATCAATCTTTTAAATCCAAGCTTCGACGATATCTTTAAAAATAATATTCGAACGCGTTAAAACAGTTCTAATGGGGCCGCACAGTGGTCCGGATTAGCGTAAGGTGTGACATTTTACCAAAAAGAATGAACTTTCACATATCGATCTGTATTGAATATATACTACTTTCTAAATGTCTACTAACCTCAAAAATAGAAATATTTGCACGATTTAATACAATGTTTGTAATAGAAATTACCGTTTAAAATCGGACTTCCTAAGAATAGTGGTTTTTTATTTTTATATTCTATTCTATTTATATATATTTTTAGTATATGTTGTTATATGTAATTATATTTTTATTATATATTATTATATATAATTATATTTTATTATATATCTATTTATATATTTTATATTCTATTATATTCTCTTATATTCTATTTCTATTCTAGAAAACAGAAGCACCATGAAACATCATTTTCGAACAAAATAGATAAAAATATTATTGGAAGAAGAGATAGGATTCAAAGGAGGAGCGTCATTGGTGGAAAACGAAGCAGAGTCGGTTCGCCAGAGATTAATGCTATTCAAAGGTCCCGGTGAGTCTCGATAATGGATTCAGAATCGTGTCGCATGATATTCGCCGATTTCCCGGGGACCGGCGCACACCGGATAGCGGAAAAATGAAATTCAGCCGGTGCGCGGGCACGGATCGGTTCTCTTCTCGCGTCTTCCATGCCGCGGCGCGATGGTTAATGACGCGTGGAAAGTTGCGCGCGACACTGACTCGGACGCCTCGCGCGTCATTGAGCCCGCTTGTCATTCAAACGGCACCGTTTTATCGACGCGTCGATAAATTTTTCAGGTCGGCCGCGCATTCGCGGGACGTTGTCGTCGTCGGGCTCCGACGAATTTCTACGTTTCCACGATCCATCCCAGTCGCTTCCCCGATACTTTCCACGGCATTTAACGAAATTAGAAAGCAACCGATGCGTCCAACCTCCGACGAAGCTTGCAGCGAGTAGATAATTAAAAGCGAAATTGGATCATTTATTTTTCTAATTATTTAATTTATTTTTCTAATTATATCATTTATTATTCTAATTATATAATTTATTATTCTAATTATATTATGTATTTTTCTAACTATATCATTTCTTTTTCTAGTTATATCCGGTCGATTTTTCTGCTATACGACCTACCAATCCAAAGCCTGGAGAATTGACAAGAATATCAAGGGTCGGCGACGCGAAGCAGCAATAAGTTAAATCACGGTATCATTGGACACACGATTGCGGAGAGATTCATAGATCGCTCGATCATGATCATGAAATTTGGGAAAGACTGTGTTGGGCCAACAGACGTCCGCAAACAAGCGGCGTCCGAAGCTAGTGTCGGTGCTCGTCGTGTTGATCACTGTCGGCCGCCGCAGCGTCAACAACGAAATCTATGCCGATCGTTAATTTCCGGCTGGCAAATAGCAGATTCGCGCAAACAGGAAACATTGTAATGCGACGGATTACCGGGACGTTAAGTGGTAAACGCTATCCTTCGAATCGCGTTCGCTTGTTACACGCCGCGCGATCGCGTTGTAAACGCGGAATTTTTATCCAACGATATTGTCGGTGATGGGATTGTTTGTCGGTGTTGGGATTCTTTGTCGGCGATGTAAAGGAACGATCGAAAGATCGGCGTCGGCGCGGGATCACGATCCTCTAAATCAATCGGGCCAAAGTAATTTCTCGTAATATTACAAAGTGCTTGGAGCAGAATGTTTCTTCAAATAATAAGTAATGCGAACGGCGAGAATGGCAGAGGGTAGTTGGCTGTTGGCGATAATGCGCTCCTCTGTATTCCGTTCTCGTACCGCTTCCCCATATCGATATGTTTCCTCACCCTTCCCCATACACCCTCCCGACCAACCATTTGGCTTCACTCGAAGATCAAATGGCTTCACCGATTCGCGTTATCCCCGATATTCTATTTTTATTTCGGAATCAAATTTCGCGAGGGAGGGCGAACTTTACGGCTCTCTCTCTCTTCTTTCTCGCCCTCTCTTTCTCGCTCTTTCTCTCTCTTCCGAATAAAAAAGAGACGAGTGAAAGAGGAAAACCTCTCGGAGAGTTCGCATTTTTCGATGTTCGCGTTGTGTCTTGATTTCACCAGCGCCGGAATGAATATTCGATAATGGCGGCGCGGTGTGTCTCTCCAAGTTCCCCGATCGCTTTCGAGCTTCGAACCGAGTGCCACCTGGACCATTAAAAAACTATTCGAATTAAAACTTTGTCGACGAGAGAAATAAAGTCCGGTTTTCGTCTCTGTTCCCACCGATCGATGCGAGAACGCGGGTCGTTTCATTCCAACGTCGGCCGAGATCGCAGAGAGAGAAGTCTGTTCGATGACTTCAGATTTAAGAATATAGTGAGAGCGTATTAACCTGTTAGCTGCGCACGACGTGTATACGCGTCACAAGGAAATGGCAATCTTATATAATAAAAATACTTTTCTTACGATTTATGTCAAAATGCTTATGGTAACATATTCGTAAATTACACATACTTTGGAATAATTCTAGAACAATGATTAAGAAAACTGAGTGTAATCAATAAAGCCCGTAAAATTTATCTTTTAACCCCTTGCACTACGACTCCTTTCACACAGCGTTGATTAGCACTTATGTGTTCTTAATATTTTCCTTAATGGGATCAGATAATTTCTGTTTCTTGTACTGTCTTCATTTATTTCCGTTTCTAGACTTTGATAACAAAATAATTCAGCTTTATTCCGATTTACAAAAAATGAATAATATTCATATTTGGCAGATGTTGCATGAAATCTTGATCACGAGCCTGACTCATTGTTACAGCGCAAGGGGTTAAATATATCGACGCAGCTAAGTGGTTAACTCTTTCGTCGTAATGAAATTAAAAGGCTTTTACATTTTACAGATCGTATTCTTGATAGAACGCGATACAATTTCAGGGTTAAACAATCGAAGCAATTGGTACCATGGTACTCGTGTGTAAGGGTTAATCGAAGGAAATCGAGCGTTTCGATTCGGTCGAGCAAGCCCCCCCTTCGTCCGTCTCTCGGACTCGGCGCGAGAAGCGGCGGAAAGTCAATTAAATAATCCCCGGCGTAACGGAGGCAAATCTTATTGATCACATCTGCGACGGCGCGCGTGTTTCTCTTTTGTTTCGTAAGCGGGCGGGCGCTGATCTCTGCGAGCCGAATGAATTATGTTGGAAGGGGAATATTAATACGTGTGTACAGTGATACGGATACATTCATCAAATTTGATCAAGGAAACACTCGAGGGTGTTACGGGATTAGTTCGTCCCCTTCGTGGAAGCCCGATTTGATCAGAGGAGGATTTTCAGCCTCGACCGACACCGCCCAGCCTCGTCGAGCCCCCCTGCCTCCTCCCTCTGCCTCCTCCCTTGCCCCTTCGATCCGAATACCCCTTCGATCGGCTTTTTTCCCCGGGGCCGGCTTTTACCGGGGAAAATTGGACAAGCGTTTACGGCCGCGGGAAAAGATCGTATCGCGAAATAATCAGGAGCGTGACCGGGCGCCCGCGCCAAACCGGACACCGGTGGCACCTGCCCTAACCTATCTGCGATTTCAAACAGTTCTACCGGTAGTTCGCGCTTAACCCGTTCACGGACGTAAATAGCATTAGTTTTCACCGCGATGCAAAGTCACGCTACGCGACACGATTTTTAATTTTCGTTTCGTCGAAGCGTCTCGCTCGCGCGGGTTCCCCTTTTCGATTAGGCGAATCATTCGGCTACGCTAGATTACTCCGCGACCGCTTTCCCGCCCCGACAGCGAACGTTTTAAGCGCGCGTTACTGTATTTCCGCGGCGGAAGCCTAATTCCTCCCGGCGAGCCGTAAACTCGTGATCGAGGAGCCGGAAGGTCCCAATATCGTGGAAACACGTCGCGAGCGGTCGATCGGCGCAATTACGCGCGGCGTAAAACGGGTAACGGTGGCGGAACGGGTCACATAATACCCGGGGAACGCGAAAATCTCGGGGTTCCCGAGAAAACGGGTCGCCGCAGGAAAAAACGCCTACGCTATTTTCTTTCTTCTGTTTTATTATTTAGCACCGAGAGCCCCGTACGATATTCGTGCATGGCTTACGAGAAAATTAAATCCGCGAGATTTGTTCCACGGTTGTTGATCCGTAGGGGTGGGGGTCTCGATGCGTATTCCAAATTTTTTGGAATTTCCAAACCAGGATACCTTCTTAACCCCTTGCGCTATAACGAGTCAGACTCGTGACGAATTATTTCGTACGTAATTTAATAAATATAATTACCAGTCTTTTCTATTGGATTGAAACAGAATTTGGTAATCTTCTATCGTCAAAATTTGGAAAAGACAATCGGGAAACAAAAATCTTCTTGTTCCATCAAGGAAATTATTCAGGATGAAAAAATATTAATTGACACAGTTTTGAGATCGTAGTGCAAGGGGTTAACACTTTATCGACCGGTCATCCGGTCGTAATTCTATTTCGGTATTATTTATCTTATTATCCGCGAAAGGTGTTTAATATTTAAAATTTTATATAACAATATTGAAGCTTGTAGTACAATTTAACACATTTATCTCAATAATAGATAACAAATTAAGGGTTACTATGGCAACCGATCGGAGGGAAAAGCCGATTTATAGGTCGATAAAGTGTTAAATTGATCACTGCCAGTCAGAAATCTTGAAAATCGGTTAAATAAAGTGAATTACTTGTTGTATTAGGAACAGAAAGACAAAAGTGGGATCCGAAACATTGCCGAGGGTTAATAGAATCGCGCTCGCGCGATTCGGTAGCTGATCCCGCCGTCTCGTCAGCAATTCGGTTGCCTGGGGCACACAACGATACTAAACGCGCCTATGGTTAGACGGCGAATAAAGTCGCCGGTTGTTAAGAGTGACCGAGAGAAAGAGAGCGACAGAGAGGGAAAGAGAGGGAGAGAGAGCTCGTAGAATCGAGCATTATGGAGTCAAGTACATGTGGGCCAATTTCGAGGGTACGAGCTGTGGGAGGTGAATGAAGGGAACACCGCCTGCTGCCGTGATTTATCACGCCACGCCACGCCACGCCATGCTATGCCACGCCATGCTACGCCACGCCACGCCACGCCACGCCGCCGCCGTACGTACATACACCACCATGATGATACATGGGTGGAGGAAAAGCGGGTAGGAGGCTTTCGCTCGTACTAATTGACGTCATCGATATTGGTATCCGTCGACGAGCAGATTACTCCGCCGTAAACAACTCCGCCCGCCTCTCCGCCCCCTCTTCCTACTCGAGAGAGCAGCCCCCCCTCGGGCGGGGTAGGGAGAGGCCTTCTACCGAAACGGGGGAAGCTCGCCACCGCCACTTTACTACCACCACCACTGCGTAAACACCATCTAAGCCCGCCGCCGCGCGTTCCTTCCGCGCGATTCTACCCTCCGCTATTTATCCCTCGACACCCACCCCCCCGCGGCCGTCCAAAAGCACCGCCACCGGTTACATCTACCAAACACCCCCTTCCACCGAGTCCAACCCCCTTGCTTCCTATCTCTCGCTCTCTCTCTCTCTCTCTCTTCCTCTCTCTCCGAATCCCGCGCTTTCTCTCTAGCTCGTGCCTCTCCATTCCCGAGCACTTCAACTTGTTACCCCATCCCTTCCGACCAAACCCTCTCCGTTTCTCTCCGCGACTCTAGCAAGCACCGATACGCCTACGCTGGGGTGTCACGGTCTTTAACTCGCAAATGCTGCGCGTTCACTTTGTCGTATTAGATTCGAATGGGGAGGGGTGCGCGGTGCTCGTCCGACCCCCTTCCGCATTCCTCTCAGACACCGTGCGGTCGCGGAGAATTGATTTCGATAGTCTTTTCACTGTCTCCCGGCGACTCCTCGTCCGCTCGGCCCGTTCTCGGGATTTCGTTTTTTCTGTATCTCGGGGTTGTTTAATTCCATGTTTAATTCCGTTGTCGATTCTTTCGTTAACGAGGTGCGTTCTCTTAAATTATGCGCTACTGGAAATAGGTTTGCGACAGGATTTTTGTTTCAGTCCTTGATACGTAAGAAACTGTAGCCGTCTACACGCTTAAATAGCTATTCGATGGGTTAAGAAAATATTTTACAAATTAGAATCCATGAAATAATTTCCACTAGGAAAATAGATCCATTATAAGTCTGCTTCATGGTTATATTGACAATAATTGATGAATGAACATGAAATATTGATTTTTAAAGATTCAATTGACCAGAATGAAGAGTCGAGAAAATACACGAATTTAACCCTTTGCAGTCGGAGTAATTTTAAATAGAAATACAAGATATTTGTTTAGACTTGTAACGTTGCCATCTTATATAACTTGGAGGATTTTATATATTATAGAATTGCATTTTGTGCAACAGTCAACAGCTCTTAACAATTTTCTAAACATAAATGAATATGATAAAAATTATTTTGAAACGTGGCACGATCATTTTTATCAGCGCCTTAGAGTCGTCACTCGACCGCAAAGGGTTAAAGCTCCAGCGTTGCTTAACCCCCTGCAGTATGATTCTTTTTACGTTGCATTAATTAGCATTTATTCGTTCTTAATATTTTCTTTAATAGGACTAAACAATTCCCATTTCTTATATTGCCTTTATTTATCTTCGTCTCTGTGCTTCGATAACAGAATAATTAAATATGATTTCGATTCGAAATGAATGAATACTATTCGTATTTAGTAGATCATGCATGAAATCTTTGTCACGAGTCTGACTCGTTATTATAGCGCAAGGGGTTAAATACGTCGAGTGCCGCGTCGGGGCGAGCACGATTCCTTATTCGTTAGAATAATCGGCCACCGTGCGACGCGACGGTGTTAATTTGGTCGGGAGACTCGTGTCAGCAGCGTAGCGCGGGTATCCGTTGGAACACCCCGATACCGATGCGCGTTACCAGATAGGGCGTCACGGTGTTTAGCCTCGCAAATGCCCGGCGTTCACTTTGCCGTATTAGATTCTAATAGGGGAGCGAGCGATCGAGCGAGGATCATTCGTTCGTTCGTTCGTTCGCCGGGCTCACTCGAACTACCCCCCCGTGCTCGTCCGCGACCCCTTCCGGGAACCCTCTTTCGCTCCGTTTCGGTGCACTTTGCGCACCGTTCGCTCGACCGACCCGGCTAACTAAATCATGCCACGGATATCGTTGGCAATTTGAACGGCGATCCGCGTAATAGTCTTAATAGCCGGTCGATTCCCGTGCTGGCCCGAGTTACCGCGCTTCACGATGATTGCCACGGCATCGTTCCTCCCGGCGATATTTCATCGAGCGTCGAATCATTCGACGGATGTTGATCAAGAGTGAAAAGTCTCCCTCCATCTCTCTCTCTCTCTCTCTCTCTCTCTCTCTATCTATCTCTCTCTCTCGCGCGCGCTCTTTCTCTCCGCCGATTGGGGCCGTGCCCTTGGCAGACGCTAATTGAACCCGTCGTGTAATCTTCGTGAGAGGAGCGTTTGATTCGCTCGTCGATCTTCCTTTTCCGAACTCGATGCCATTCCACCGATGACCAACGCTCCGCGCGTCGAATTACTCTGTTGAAAACCAGCTACTAGTCATTTCTCGGATAACAATATATTCGGTTGTCGAAAATGAAATGGAGCAAAGTTCGTGTTATTTATTTCAGTTGCACGTAACCCCATTTAGACCCCGTATTTTCGCATAATTTGTTTTTCGTGTGAAAGGTACATCTTTACCTCTTTCTAATGCAAATTTCAGTTTGAAAAGAATTGCAATTCTTTTTAGCGTAGGCGATTAAGTGAGATGATAAAGTATGAGTTCCACCGTGGAGCCACACATTTTTTGTCAATTCTCACAACTGTTGGAAGCTGTTTAAAACCCTCTTGGTATCGGCCAAAAGAATCTGTATCTGTGCGAAACGATTAATAAAACTTGTTTGACGAAGTTTGATAAAGTTTCGGAAAGAAATCGCAAGAATTTTGTAAAGCCTGACAAGTAACAAATTCAAAAAGGGAGAAGAAATGAAATTGTTTAAGAAATCTATCTTTCCAACAAAAGCCAACAACGATATATCCTTCTTCGCTACTAAGAGGGTTGAAATAACTGGAACAGCAATGAAGTTTCAACGAATAAATCGCTCGATCAAAAAAGACGCAAGCGGAAAAATTAATTCCCACGCAATTCGATTCGGAAGTAAAAAAATGCATCGCAGGTACAGATTCTCGAAACGTTGTCCGACGAATTGTACTCGGTTTTTAGATAAATGCGCACCCCCTTAACCTTTTAGATACTACGCGCCACTATAGTGGCTTTCGCGAATGGCTCGTGCTTTACTCAATTGTTTTATTATTTATTAAAGCAAACAATTAAAGTGAAAGTGTGTATATACAATATATTAAGAAAAGAATATATGTTATTAGTACTATATATAGATATCCGGAAAAAATATATATTAAGAGAAAATCGTAATTTAGTTACGAAAAACTTTATTTGCGCAAAATCCTGCCGTATCTAAAAGGTTAATTCAGCAGCGGGTTAAAAGGTCGGCGGAAAATGCGGCGCGCGCGGGTTTTCGCGAAGGAGACGGAGCGGAATCGACGTGTAAGCAGAACGCGGGGCATTATCCGATTAATCTTTTGTTTAACGACGTATTAATATTGACACTTTACATCGCGGAGAGCGGCGGCGGGTACCTCGGACATGTGTTCGGGGCGCTGACAAAAAAAAGCATAAAAAAAAAATAAAAAAAAAAAAAAAAGGTATTGCCGGTGGCACGCATTTCGGAAAACGGAAAACTGATATATCTGGAAATGCGGAATGACAGAACGCATATATCTTCGTTGGCCGAAACTAGCGAATCCCTATATGCCGCACTAATCCTTTTCCGATACTGAAAAAATGATAAATCTCGGATGTGAAACCACGAACGTAGGGTCGTATCGATCTCGGCTACAGGACGATCCATAAGTGCCGCGGGTAAGGAGCGGATTTCCACGGAACGTTCGCACGTTGCCAAAATTATTTCATCTTCGCCGCCATGTCGGACCGTGACCTTTTATTTATCAATTCAACTTTGTCGATCTTAAAAGAAATGCTTACACGCCCTATCGTTTTTTTGTATGTTCGTTCCTGTAGTCAGTTACATTATTATTATTCTTTATTAACGGGCTAGTAAGGCCCTTTTGTGTTACATATACATAGTCCGGAATACATTTAATGTAATATGTGTATAAATTAAAAATTACAATATAAATCATTTTTCTTCTTAAGAAATAGTTTCTCTCAGAAATCGAGAGAGATCTACAGGTTGATTAAAAATTAATTCTAGGCCCTTAGCAACGCCAGGGTTAATCGGTCGACGAACGAGGAAAGAATCGAACGATCCGTCGAACGGAAAAAGCTTCGAAACCTCCTTGCGCCGATAAACTTCATGAATTTATGTTGATCCGCGACAAGCGGAACGATACGCTGATAAATAGGACGCGAGTGTGTCATTCAGCGCGTATCGCGCGCGCGTTCCGTAAAATAATTTAATCGGGCCCGCCGATATTTCGAAAACTTTCGACACCGTCGCGCGCGCGCCGCCGCCGCGCCGGATCGGACGAATATAATTCGTCGTGTAACATAATGTAAACGTCGATGTGAACGGAGCCGCGATTTATGCAATTTCAATATTTAGTCACGGCGCGCCCGTTTACCACCGATAAATCCAGTCCCCCGGTGGACGCGGGATCATTTTTAGGCTGCCGGTGATTTCAACGCCCGATGACTGGCACGCGCGTGTCACGCACCACGCGCGGCGACCCTTTGCTGCTTCGCCGGAAACACCATAAAATAACCGTAACGTTTCGTTAGCCTGACGGCTAACGAACTCGACAAATTCAACGAATCAACGTATCTTATTAATTCCAATTGAAACGTCTATAAATATTTCAAGAAAGCATGAACAATGTTTTGATGGAAATTGGACAACTTCGATCAACGATATCTTTCTTTAAATTCAAGCTTGAAATCTCTACTTTAAGATGGTATTTCTCAATTTTAAGCTGGACGCACCCTCGCCGTTGCGAAGCAGTCAGATATAAGAATCGGTAGAGCTACCATTATTGAAAATCTCCACTGATTTATGAATTATTTATCGGTTCGGCCTGAGCCATTAGCGCCGACCCGCCTCTCGTCGCCTGTACCGATCACACGATTTCTCTACCGAAAAGCTAAAAAAAAAATTAAAGTCTCCTCTTCCGAGAATTGAAACGATCTCCCCTTAGAAGCAGCTCCGGAAAAATAATTCCGCGAAAGGACGGGAGCAACTTCTGGCGCGGTATCGCGAGATAAATCCGTGAATCGCCGGTGCCCCCCGGTTTTGATACACTGCCGAAAAAGACTTCTCCTACGGAAAACTTTGCTCATTTGCTGACCCGTTATGATCGTGCCCGGTGTATTACGGTCCTGGTTCTGCTCCTCCCGACGTCTTTGCCGCCGGGTAACCGTCAATTTATTAGCTACCGAGAGATACACGCGTCCACGCTATGCCGCGGGACTGTGTCGAAATTTATCTGTCTTCCTGACAAATGCTTAAACTCTGCGTTAAATTATTTATTTAACGAAACAACGGTCCAACTCCGATTCAACGCACAGAGAATCGAATATTAATTATATTCATTGTTGCATAAAATGATTTTCGAGAAAAACTGGTAGACTAGTAGTGGTAGACGGCAGAAATAAAAATAAAAGGGTTACGTTAAAGTGCTGAAACTCTGTGCAAAAAAATCACAGCAGCGTTTGCTTCTTTTTAATTGAAACATTCCTCTTTAATTTAAAAGAGGAAGAATCGATGTTTGTTCTACGGTAAACGACATCTCCGAAAAAATGTTGACATAGTCTGTGCATTTTGTCGAACTTGGCAGTTTTTGAAACATTGTCGCACATTTAACCCTTTGCAGTGGGAACCATATTAAGTGGAGATCCAAGATATTTGTCTAGACTTGTAGCGTTGCCATTTTATATAACTTCGAGCATTTTATATATTATGGTATTTTGTGATTAAAATTTGGATTAAAAAAATGCTTAACAATAAAACTATTGGTACGAGTCACAAGAAACAATGTCATATTTATTAGATACATTTTGTCACATAAAATGGAAATACTATATGCTAGACAAATTATTTTAGATCTGTAATTGAAACGGCTTCGAGTGCAAAGGGTTAAAACGATCGAAAGAAGCAGCAAGGAAACCTATGACATTTAATTGGTCATTTAGTTACTTGTAACAGAGTTACTTCTAACAGCTGTAAAACACGTCGACGGCGATACAACCGGTCGAATCGGTGATTCGGGGATAGAGAGAGAGAGCCATCGGCGGTGCTAAACAACAAACAGAGAGAGAGAGAGAGAGAGAGTGAGAGAGAGAATGGAGGCCCTGAGAATCGATGGCTCTGAATCAGCGAGCGGTCGCGTCGCGAGACAGGCGAGGCGCGGGCGAGATCGAGGCGCGGGTACATATTGTCGTAATATTTCGGGAAACGCGGTGCCGGGTTCGGATCCGGGGGCAATCTCACCCTCGAAGATGGCATATACGCGGAGGTGAATCGCCTCTTGCCGAGGAAATCCGAGGTAATTGAATGCTAACCCTCCCCGCGGCTTCTCCGCGCTATCTCTTTCTATCGCGGCGGCTCGTCCAGCCCGTTCCGATCCTCGTTCAACCCTCCGGGCCGAGGACGGCCGGGGGGTGGAGCGGGGTAGAAGCCGAGCGAGATAGATATATACATATATATATATAGAGAGAGAAAGAGAAAGGGAGAGGATGAGAGAGAGAGAGAGAGCGAGAGGGCGCCGCTCGCGTTCATCCCCTTGCCATCACTCACCGACACAGACTTGTAGCTTTCAATAAAAATGTAAATATGGCGGCGTAGAACGAGCCAATGACAGCGCTACATCGACGCCGCTCGGCTCCGCTCCGCGTTTCCCCGAGAGGGAGAGAAACGGAGCAAAGAGGGATGCAGAGAGAGAGAGAGAGAGAGAGAGAGAGAGAGAGAAAGGGTGAAAGACAGAGAGAGAGAGAGAGAGAGAAGGAGAGAACGAGAGGGAGCGATGGTCGCGATGGCAGGGGTTGAGGCTTCGAAATGGGAAGCTCTGGCTGCGAGGGTCGAAGATGGCGAACGGTTAGGAGGGCGCGGAGAGGGGGAGGGGTGGCGCGGCTAGGAGGAGAGAGGAGCCAGGCTCCTCTCAGCCGCGGCTCGAGAGCACAAGTACTACAGATGTAGCTCTCCGAGAGGCGGGAGTAAAAGTGGTGGCTCCGGGAGGTGGGAGCTGGGGCTCGGAGGAGGGGGGGGAGGGGCTGTCGGAGGATACCGGAGAGATAGGTAATAGGGGTTCTCTCAAGAGCTAGGGTGGAGGAAAAGGGTGAGTCGGGCCTGGGGAGGGAGAGGAAAAACTCGGGAGAAAGGGATGCTGGAAAAGATGGAGAGAAATAGGCGGATAGACAGGGATATGAAAAAAGAGAGAGAGAGAGAGAGAGAGAGCTTTCGCGAGCGCGCGCGCGCGTGTGGAAGAGAGAGGGAGCAGAGGATCGGAGAAAGAGGACGCGCAACGACGGAGTTCCGAGTGCCGTGTGACGCTCGCCGTCGTCACCCACGGCTCGCCCTCTCTACCATTTTTGTTCCGTCGGGGAGGAGAGGCCGGGAGCCGAACGGAATGACGCAGGTGCCGCAAAGCTTGACACGTCTCCGGCTGTTTTGTCACCTTCTTTTATCCGGCCAACTTTTTTTACAACGCCGCCTCGTTAGAAGCTTGCTCACCCCGGCGTTGATGGAGTAAGCCGCCGCTGAACAAACGCGTTTTAAAATTACGCCCCGTTTGCCGCGGCGGCACCCCCACCCCCTCCCGCCCCGGCCGCGCCCGCACCCCTCGAACAAAAGCCACTTCGATGACACGGTTTTTTCCGCCGTTTGGCCCGGATTCCGTGGGGCAGCGTCGTCGCCACCTTGAATCGCGTCGCCGAACGTGTGGGAACAGTAGATACGATTTCGAAATCGTCTGTATATCCTTGTGCTACATTTTTTTTTGTCTTTTGTTTTAGCAATTTTTTAACGGAAAGCAAGACGGAGCGATAATCGGCCCTTCTCATGAGCCCTTGGATTACGCGATAAGCAAACGAAAAGAAAAGAAGGTGATTTGAAAAACCCTTGTCGCTTCGAGCGCCGCTTTTATAAGCTGTGTACGACAATGTTACTCGTGGGTGAGTTATAAAAATGATAATAATATAGTAAAAGTTATAAGTTACAAAAGTTACAATTGTAAGTTATAAATGTTTTCATACCAAAGTTGTAAATTATACTCATGTATTGTATATAATTGTACTCATATCTTATATTGTAGATTGTTTTATTCGGCGAAATAGTTATTCAAGACTCAGGAAAACGTATATACAGCAACAACGCATACTACACATATTGACGGGGCGCGCTTCCGTTCAGTGACAGTACTTCGGCGGACTGGACAGCCGAAGCGAAAGGGTCAAATCGGCGTGGACCATCTACCGTCAGAAACAATTTCAAATAATTATGAAATAAGATAACGTCGTAAATGAATTCATACTTGAAACAATCTTACTTTAGAAGATATAAACCTCCTACCGTTTGAAATAATTTCAAATAATCACGGAATAAAATAACGTGTGGTAGATGAATTCATATTTGAAACAATCTTACTTTAGATGTAAACCTTCTACCGTTTGAAATAATTTCAAATAATTATGGAATAAGATAACGTCGTACATGAATTCATATTTGAAACAATCTTACTTTAGAAGATATAAACCTTCTACCGTTTGAAATAATTTCAAATAATCATGGAATAAAATAACGTGTGGTAGATGAATTCATATTTGAAACAATATTACTTTAGATGTAAACCTTCTACCGTTTGAAATAATTTCAAATAATTATGGAATAAGATAACGTCGTACATGAATTCATATTTGAAACAATGTTACTTTAGAAGATATGAAAGTAACTGCTGTATAATGTTGCTTGAAATTTGTCCAAGTCCAAGTCGCGTATCCGTGTCAGCAAGTAGAAGGAATCGAGCATTGGTCGGACAAACGAAGGCGACGACAATCGGCGCGCGTAACAGCGGCGGGTCACTAGCGTTCACCGCGAATTCAGCGAATTGATTTCCGCGCGAGGCTCCCGTACACAGAGGTCGGGGGGCAAATTTGCAGCTCGCAGCTACCCATTTGTTCCCCGACGATTTACGAGAGACACGGTCCCCGATTCATTTTTATTCGCCATTCACTTTCGTCGCTCGCCTGCTCGCGCTTCGACGAGCGAACATTATAAAAAGATTGCTCGCAATTTATGCCCGTAATTTATACGTCGAGGAGGACGGATTACCCGTAGTAGTATCCCGGGAACGAACGAGTCCGACTTCGCGGGGCCTCGGAATCGAGGGACCGGAACCGAGAGAGAGAGAGAGAGAGAGAGAGAGAGAGAAAGAGAAAAAGAGTGAGAGAGAAAGAGAATATATTCTTTGCCGATAAATATCGCCGGCCAATTAAATCGGCAAGAAAATATTAAATAACGGCGAAAGATTAAAAAGCGCGGCCGATCGAGTTGATTTCACGTTTTTATCGCAGCCTCGTCGTTCCATCGTTCACGGATTAATATCGGAGCAGCGAGCGCCCGCTCGACTGTTATGAATTTTTATTAACCCATCTACATCTGTTACTCATAATTAGCCGGACCCACTTAAATCACCGTGACGTTTTTATCGGAGATTAGCATAAACTTTATTAAACGCGATCCGGCCCGTCTAATTTCGCGCTGCGCAGAGCGCCCCCTTCCCTTCGCCGATTTCACCGTCGCCTATTCGGCTACGAGAGACGCCGAACTACCGCTTCACGAAACAACGATCCTTCCAAAGATCTTCGAGACTTGGACAAATTTGAATACGGATCCGTTGTTCGTTCATTGTTCTCGAAATACTGGTTGGAAATACATCTATCGTTGCGGTGGCGTTGCTCGCGGAAAGGATCGATCCCGTAAATGCATCGAATCCGCCGGCAGTCTGCTTGTAATAACGTTTTTTCGCTGCTTCTGAACGCCTCTCGGCCCCGCCGGGCGTCGCGTCGATCCGCTCGATAAAAATTCCCGGCGAATCGAAGGAAAATGGCGGGGGGAGGGGGGGGCGGCAGGGACGGGGGGGAGCAATGGGTGTCCGGCGTGTGCTCGGGATTCGCGGGGGGAAATCTGTTTCGGGGGCGCGGGGGGTGGTGGTGGTGGTGGTGGTGTAAGAAAGGAGGAGAGAGAGCTTACCTTAACTTGCGACTCCGACATTCCGAGGGCGTACGCCAATTTAGCTCGCTCCGGTCCCGCAAGGTATTTCGTTTGCTCGAACGTTTTCTCGAGGGCGAAGATTTGCTGGCCACTGAACGTCGGCCTCGTGTGTTTCTTCTTGCCGCCCTCGTGCTCCCCGGTCCCGGCCGAGCCTGTCATCGTCTGCTGACAACCCAGCTGTTGCGACACTGTAACATCGATACTTTCTAGAGATTCTCGCTCCCCGGATCTCTCTCTCTCTCTCTCCCTCTCTTTCTCTACCTCTCTCTCTCTCTCTCTCTCTCTTCTTCCCGAGATCACATCATCGCGGTCGTTATTTCTATTCATTCGCTGTGTGAGAACCGGCAGCGAGAAAGATAAACAGAAAGGCCCCTGAGAAAGTTGGATCGTTGCCTGTTCGTAATTCTCATTACGCGGAGATTGATACGTTTGCGTGACAATATTTTATCAAACAGAGTCATTTATTCAGACATTATTACAACCTAATGTATCCAGCAAAAGCAACCGATTAAACTATGGTAGAACTATCATCCCAGAAGGGACGATAGAAGAAGAGCTACTCGAAATTCAAAAGAGAGAACGCAGGGGGATCGGGTAGGGATCGATGCTCTCAGTTCTCGACGTTCTCTTGAATTTGTTCATTTTATCCTGTCGCCGATACATTTTCAGCGCGGGGGACGCGTGTACGTTCTGTCAACTCGACAGCGCTATCATCGTCACCGTGAAACTTATTCAATAATTGGGCGGCACAGTTTGCGGCGATGGCCCTTTCACCGAGCAATTAATCTCCATCAATTTTACGTCATTCTTCTTGCTCGCCGAGCGTCCGCCGCGCGCCTCCCGGCGGGGGAAAGGTGGAGGGGGGGTTCGGTGCCCGAAACGATTTACATATCCTATCGATAATTACGTCATAAATTTACATCTCGTTACACGCCGAAAATGTTGTGTACCCGCGTATCTATTAAAAACCGTTGCGATTGTCCGACGATAACGAATCGATCGATTTTGCGGCGGCCGGATCGTGTCGAATAACTTCATTTGCCGTTCGCTGCTTCATTATCGCGAGCACGGTGTTTCGCCCGCGAACTATTAAACCACCGTCTGGTTAAGATCCGCGGGTAAAGAAACTCGAGCTTTCCTTCGGTTTTCAAACGTCTACAGGCAATCCCGTAAGTACCCTCGTTGCTTGTAAGAGAAATATCTGTTGAAATCAAAGGACCCATGTCAGACTTTGCGATAAACTTTTTATTATCGATGGACACATGTACAACGTTTATTTATACCAAATTATAACAAAATTGATGAACTAATAAGAAACATATGAATTTTACTTCTCGTAGTAATTATATACTTCACACGAAATGTGTAAACTTTACGAAAGTTTAACGACACGTTCAATGATACTAAACTATAGAAGTAGAATAATAGAATAGAATGTTTTTTATGTTAAGCGACGGAACGACTACTAACAAGAAAATGCGATTAACTGGAGCGTGTACACGGTGTTCGAGAGAACGACGCTCGAACGCGTCCCTTCGGCGATAGATCTAATCGCGAGGCTCGTTGTTCGAATCTCATTAAAACGCCGAAAGCCGGATCATTACTTTGGTTCGACGGGTCCGTGCGCGCACACCACCCCCCGGGATCGTAAAGTTCATCGGCGGGCTTGATAGGGCGCAACAAGGGTGCCAGATCGCAGTTTAATTTGACGGAATCACGCGTCCAAGGGTTAAACACTTGCGCGATAGACCGCAATCACGGGCGTCTCCGGCGTCGGCCGGCACGTGCCGGGCCACGTGAGCTTAGTGTTCCGCAAATAGGCGGACTTTGTTATCGTTATCCTTCGCCGTGGATCCGGCGTGTCCCCGATGCCATGGGGTGATGCCCGCAGATATCATCGCCGAATAGGACGCCGCGCGATAAAAACCTCGGGATTGGGGTTGGGCGGCATTATCGCGGCGCGAAGATGTTCACGAGTCGCTCATCCCGAAAAACACCGATTAGCATTCACCCTAATCCCGTTCAGCGACAACCCCGGAATCAACCCTTTGCCGCGAGAGAAGCAGATCGGGATTAAATAGTATTTGAAGCGGACAGGTCGCGCCGGTATCTTTAGAAATAAAATAAGTGATATTATAAATCAAATAAATCGCAGGGAGATCAGCTGAAATATTTCTACCCAATGACTTAGTCTTTTCGCTACGAGCGCCGCATATATGCGGCATCCAAATGACGTGTATACAAGTGCCATCCGTAGGCACAACATACAAAAATAATTTTGTAGGTCCTTTCATATTAAAAATGTAAATATACTTGTTACGTTAGAGCAACGATTGTTTCATTCAGCACAGTTATGTAAAACTAAGAGAAACGTATTATACAGAAATCACACGCAATGTACATATTTCTGGCGCGAGCTTTCGTTCAGTAACAGTATGTACTTCGGTTGACGACGCTGCCGTAGCGAAAGGGCTAGGACTCGCGTAAGCAGATCGAGACAGCGAGGTATCCGAAGATCGATGGGAAGCTGCTGGTTCCGGCGATCCCATGTACGAAGAACGGAAGGAGCGGCAGGAATTATTGTAGAAAATTTGGCTGGGTAATTAAGAAGGGCTCGCACGCGGTCAGGCGCGTTTGCGTGGTCGCCCGGGGGGCGATCGTGCCGGAGGGAACCGGGAAAGGCGGCGTGGGGTCGTCACAACAGTATGGGTTGTGGGACTTTAATTTAATAAAGCAATTTGTAACGGAATACGGAACGAGGCAATAATGGCCAGTCGGCGGGGAGGGTTCTAATGAGCTGCTTACCGCACTCTCCACCCTCTGCTTCGATCGAGGTATACACGCTCGGCGCGCGCGGTATCCCCTATTCATCTACTTAGAAACTGCGTAAACTCGCGCAACTTTCCGCCGCGTAATTCGATAAGACCGTTTCTCCTCGCTTTTTGCCCGAATTTATAAGCGTCGCCCCCGTCGGCTCCGGCATCTCTTTCACCGTCGCGCTCGTCCCCGCGAACGAGATTGATTCGACTCGCTCCATGGACGGGATCTCGCGAAAGAAATTTCATTCCTGGCTCTAGCATCCTCGGATCGAAGCGCAACGATGTATCAGGGTGTCCCATAAGTCTCTTCCCTTTTTTTGATGCGAAATTAATACACGATATTTGTTGTTCAAGGTGGATTTATTGTGTTATATATGAACCGTTCTGTTCTGTAACCTTCTTCCATCTCTCAGATTCATTTCAAGAGCCCGCTATTGACACGTTTCATCCGAGTGCTCTTGAATTTATTTCTTTCCGATAGACTTTTCGATATATTTTTCTATCGTAACGACGTTCTTTCGAGATTGTTTAATTTATACAGTTGTCCATGCGAGCGGAGGCAAAGAGAACGTTCGAGATGGTCAAGGTTATCGTTCCACCCCGTATATCCTATATACGTTTGATATTCCAGGGGGTGCGCCCCGTCGATCGGCCAACTCGCGAGCCTAAACGATCGTCGCGGGACCGGGAGATCGCCTTTCCATTAAATGCTATCGCCCTAAGCGTGAATTCTACCTCTTGCTCGGTTTCCTATCTTCGGATTGTTCCGCTGTCCGATATTTACGAGAAACAAACTCGACGAAGCGTGGCACGGTAGTTCGGAGGACGGCCATTTTGATGGCAACAAAGTCAACGTTGAAAATAAGAATCACCATTGAACCTGCAGTTTAACCCTTTGCAGTCGGAGCCATTTTAATTGGAAATCCAAAATATTTCTTTTTTTATAAAATTGAATTGTATGACTCATGTAACGGATAATAGCTCTTAACAATTTTATAAACATTAGTCAATTTGATAAAGATTATTTTCAAACGTGGCACGTTAATTTTTCGAGGCGCCTGAGAGTCGCCGTTCGACCGCAAAGGGTTAAATCTAAAAACCCCGAAAAAATTGCCAATCTCCGGACCACTGTGCGTGGGAGACGATACTCGGAGACGAGGAGAATCGGCCTGTTACCGGTTGAAATACTGCTTCCAGGTTATTAAGCGGCATTAGACGGCGGAGAGCCCGGTTGCGGGAGTCGGATGAGAGCGAAACTGGAGGACGGAGGAGGCCGGAGGAGGTATCGAGATCGTTCCAGCCAGGCTGAGGTGGATCGCTCGAGGAGATATCGGTGATTGGACCGGGGGTGGCTCTTGCGGAGGCTGCTAATCACGTCGGGAGGCGGTGTTGAGGATTATGATGAAGCTGTTACCGAAAGGAGATGGGTTTAGCCGGGCTGTACTTTTTACGGGGGAATGATTCTCGAATGTTCAACGATCAATGTTTCGATCGACACCGCAAGCTTCGTTAACCCCTTGCCGCACTTTAACCATTTAGCTGTTTATTTATATATAGAAGACAAATTTTGTTATGCGTTTTATCAATAATACTGAGTGTAGTTTTTTTGGTAATTGTTCTAGAATTGTTCTAAAGCGTGTGAAATTTATGAAAATATTACCACAAGCATTTTGACATAAATCGTGAGAGAAGTATTTTTACTATAATATCTAAAATTGCCATTTCCTTGTGACGTGTATACACGTCGTATACAGCTAACAGGTTAACGAGTCAGACTCGTGATTTCTAGCGATATCCTCTTTAGTATGACTGTTATTCTATTCTTTTAAGTCAGAATCAAATTCTGCTCTCTCGGAATCAATATTTAATCGTTCCAGTAAATCTAGGCAATAAATATAAATTATCCTTTTCTCCTAAGTAATTATTACAATCGAAAAGATGCTTTTACCATTGCAACTACGAAGAAAATAATACGGCAAGGGGTGAATAAGTTGACCACCGTCTCACTGATCGTGACTGTCACTGATCTCGAAGTTAGTGTTACAGATGGAAACGTGTTGCGAGATGAGCAATTTCGGAGCCACAAGAGCACACCGTCGACGGTCTGGAATTTGGAGCTTCGAGCAATGGAACCTTCGAGATTGGATTCGTCCGTCGTTGGAGCATTCCGAATCCGTCCGTTTCCGCTAATCGCGAGAAGGCTCGCGAGGACCAAGGCAGCGCGGATGGCTGTGCGCCCCCCTCCCCCGGAATATCAAACGCGTATCGACCATATATGTCGAAGGGGGTTGCGGTGGGTGTTGGGTGGGGTGCAGGTCCGGGTGCGGGAATGGCGAAGGCTAGCACTGGATACACCGTGATGCCACAGTTAAAATATTGCCGGAGTTATTCACGTGAGTGTGGAAAGCGGGGGGTGGGGGGTGACGGCGGTGGTGCTGCGGAGGCAGCAGGCCTCGCCGGGATACGAGGGTTGATATTGAATATGATATTCCGGATCCGACGCCGCAGCAGCGGACTACCGCCACCGCTTTACCCTCTTATTCGTCCCACAGTGACATTCGTACCCGACACGACGCTGAAACAACACACGTTCGCTCGTCCACGCCCTTCCACGGCCCTTCTACGTACTTACATCCTAGTATCTCCCTATCTCCTCCCCCGAAGGGTTCTCTTTCTCTCCCCCGCTCTGTCTCTCTCGCTCTTATTCTCGTTCCTTCTCAAGCCATACAATCTCTCTCTCTCTTTTTCTTCTCAATGTCTCCTTCTCTTGTTCTGTCGTCAGCGCGTCTCTCTCTTATCTTTTCTCTCCTTAACCTCTCTTTACATTTTTCTCCGCGCTATCTTTCTCTATTTTCCTTTCTCTGATGTCTATTTTTCTCTCCTCTGATGACTCTTTCTCTCTCTTTACCTTAATTTCTCTCCCTTCAACGTCTCTTTCTCTTTCGCTAGCTCCCTCTTTATCTTTTTCAATGTCTCCTTCTCGTCTTCTGTCGCCAGCACGTCTTTTCTTTTCTCTCCTTAACCTCTCTTTACATTTTTCTCAGCGCTCTCTTTCTCTATTTTCCTTTCTCCGCTGTCTATTTATTTTTCTCTCCCCCCATGACTGTTTCTCTCTCTTTACCTTAATTTGTCTCCCTTCAACGTCTCTTTCTCTTTCGCTGGGTCTCTCTTCCTCTCTCTCTTTCTCTCTCTAGCTCTCACTTTCTCTCTCTCTCTCTCTCTCTCTCTCTCGCCTCGGGTCCCTCCGTCGGCAGAGCACCGGGCCGTGCCGCGCGCCGGTGGTGTGCGCGTGCACATGTGCCGCCACACCGGGGCTGATGTATGCTCCCGAAAGGGGATGCTCGGTCTCTCCGCCGCCCGCCGTCACGTGTTCTTTCACTTTGTTTGTGATTTTTTTGCGGCGGCCTTAATCGCTTTTACAAATCGCTGGGGCCAGAGTTATGGAAGCGACGCGCCGAGACGACAACTTCCTTCTTTCCTTCCTCCCTTCCTTCCTTCCTTCCCTGCTTCCTTCCTTCCCTTTCTATCTCTTCTCTCCTTCTGTTCCGTGCTCTTCCGTGCTTACCTCTCCGGGAAGAAAAAAGCGGTTCCCGAAGTGACCCTGCGGCGACGGACCTTTTCGACGCGGTTAGAGCTACCCGGGAACCATCCATCCCCCTGTGACTTTTATTTCACCGGGTCACAGGATCTTCGGGTTTCTGGCAACTCTTCCCCTTTGTCAGCTCTATCCCCGCCTGCTTTACCGTCGATTACTTGTACTCGTAAAGATTCTCCGTTGCTTCAATAATCGTTGGCTAAAGAACTATTTCGGTTCAACGATGTTCAATAACGAAACAACGAAAGCTGTTCGGCGATTGAGAAGCCTGTTGATTGGATCGCGTTTGAGACGTCGTTTCGTCCAGCGTGTTTCGTCATTCTTAACCCCTTGCGGTACTTTCATCTTCGCAGTTACGGTGATTAAATAATTTTCGATTGAAATAATTTCTTAGAGGAGTTAAACTTAGTTACGAAAGATTTCATTCGCGCAAAATCCAGCCGTGCCTAAAAGAATAGAATAAATAGAATAGATTTAGTTAGAATAAACTGTTAAAGTTAAAATGCGTGATATAAATAAATAAATCGTTAAAGTTAAAATTTCTTGTCTTTCTTAAGACAAATTATAATTTAATCATCAAACACTTCATTTCAATGTACTCCTGTAAAGAACAGCATTGTTCGTCACGCATTGCAGTGCCGTATCATTTACATGTAATTCGCGTTGAACTCTGCCGTACAGAGAAACAGCGCAAAATTCATCCGTGCCTAACAGGTTAAACTCAATCAATATTTATCATACATTGTCCAAGTATGGACATATAACCCCGTTTTTATCTCTCGAATAATATTAGATTTCTTCGTTGGAACAATAAACGAAATAAAAGAATGAAACACTTTGGTATGTCATATTGGATAGATCTAAAATTAATTATACCCGAGAGCAAAGCAAAGGCACAGGAAATGGTTTACTCGTGACCGGCTGGACTACCCTAAGCGACAGGAACTTATGAGACACGACCAAACACGCTAGACGTTCCCTGCGACCATTGGGTCGCTTTTACGGTTAGGCCAGCATTCAGGGATTATCATTCACTGTATTCATGTTAGCGGGATGATCTCCGAGTCTCGTGTCGCCTTCTATACGACGGCAACGTGTTGAAGCGTTTTGTGTCCATCCGCTCGAAAAAGCCACGTCTGTTCTTTCGATCGTTTCGAGTTCTCGCGCTCTCGTCACCGTCCGGGAAAAAATTGTTTTCCGAGATTCCTTTACTAGGTCGCGTCCCATTGGTTGTTTTCTCTGATACTTGGAATAGCATTTAGCGGCTCGTCAGCACATGTTTTTTTCCAAGGCGAACAGCTGTCAAATTCGTCTAAGATCGGGGGAAAGAGAAACATTTCTAGGCTGAAAAACGCGTTTCGGATGTTTTCGATCGAATCTTTTTCACTGGGACCTAGGATGCGTTCTCGAATCTCTGTTTCGACTTCGGACAATCTTTTAACCTGTGCTTTTCGTTGCGTTATGAGATAACTCTCCAAAATTAATATCTTAGACTAAATTTATTTCTTGTTCAAGTTTTGAAAACTTATTAACACTTTATCGACCGGTCATCCGGTCGTAAAAATTTTCGTTTCTATTTTGATTTATCTATTTATCTTGTTAATCGCGAGAGGTATCTAATATTTAGAAAATTTATATAATAATATTGAAGCTTGTAGTACAATTTAACGCATTTGTCTCAATAATAGATAACAAATTATGGCAACCGATCGGGTGGAAAAATCGATTTACAAGCTACAGTGTCAATTTGTCAATTATAAATTTTTAGATATTATAATAAATATCGTTAAATGAATCACAGAGATAAATAATATTCGCTCGCTACGCGAATCGATACTGTGATATCGATAATATTATGCAAAGTATCGAGTCGCCGAAGGGCACAGCGTTCGAAAAGAAAGTATAATTCCCGAACGGGTCGCCGTTCGCAAAGAGATTGAAAAGGTAACTCACGTGTGTGAAGTCTTGCCCGCCATGCCAGGGGATCGCTGACTAATCCCTGAAGACCCGGCCAATAGACAGCGGGATGCCGTGGCTCCGTTCTTTGTTGAAATTGTCCGATACCTGCATTCAAAGCAAACACACAACGTGAGCATGTGCGCGTGTGTGTTCATCCCACACCGGCGCTCCCATCCTTCTGTTTATTCTTCGCGTATCCTCCAACCCCCTCTCCAGCTGGCACCACCCGCCAATTACATACATTCGTTTATCGGCGATTCCATAATTCTTGCCTCGCCGACATCCATCGTCGCGTGTTCTATACGACAAATATTTGGCGCAAATAAGAGAGGCATGAGAGAGAGAGAGAGAGAAAGCAGAGGAGAGGAGAGCGGACCAGCGAACGGTAAACGAAGGGAGCGGGTGACGCCGCGCCACCGAAAAAAATGCAACCCTTGACGGCGCGCGTGTGTATACGGGGCGTAATTGATGGAACAACGGCCCAGTCAGCGGAGAATCTGCCGCGTTTTTATTTTTTTTTTGTAAGTTCACCTGACCAACAGAAAACACCGCGACCTCCTCGAATTAATTGTCGGGTGGGGGGGGGGGGGGGGCGAGGAATTTATGAAAGCGTATCGACACAGCGATGACACGAGAATCGCGCGTGCCGTCGCCGCGCCGAGACCGGATATAACCGCAACGCGACGCCCTGTGGCCACGAAACAGTCCAATCCCGAACCCGAGTTTGCTAGTCTCGCAAAAACTCCCCGACAAACCCCGTCGTTCGGATCGGGTCTACCTTCCCACCGAAGAAAATGGAAGAATATATGCGGGCAACGCTGGAACGCGAAGATATTCCGCGAGGGTTTCGTCGATTCTTCGGAAGAACCGAGAATCGGCGAGAAGAGTTCGTGGCAAACGCGACAAATTTTTATCCAGAATGTCGAGCAACGTTTATTTCGTCTTATCTCAATTTGTGTATTTATTTACTACCGCGTGTGAACGTCAGCCAGATTGAAATCGCCTAATAAATAAGAGTCGTCCGAGGAAGGAATTTCCGGTGTTCGCCACGGACGTTCTCGCATCGCCACAGAGAAATTATTCTTTCGGCGGCGCGGAGAAATTGATTTTCGAAAGGCCAGCCATCTGGCATCCGCGGGATCGGTGGCTGTTGGCCGCTCGTAGGGTTCGCCCCATAAAAATCTCTGCTGGAGGTTCAATTAAAGTCGTAGGACTCCGTCGGGCGGCGGAGTACGAGATCCGTTGGTTATACGACGACCACGCTCCTCGCGGCGACGCTTCCACGCCCGGCTGCCGAAAGCGGTCTCTCTCCGGCGGCTACGATCCTGAATATTTTTGTTGATGAGCGTGCAGGTTCACTCGTTTATGATCCAATAAATTTTATTTGATCCGAGAGCGCGCCGGACAAAAGGAGTAACGATCGGCTCGATCGTATCGCGCGCGTTTCCATACTCGTTTCCCGGTCTCTCGCCGGCGAACACTAAAACCGGAATAACGTTTTATTGTGCGGTGGGAAAAAAAGGACGAGAGAACGCGCGCGCGCGCGCGTCGACACCGATACGCTAGCATCTACCTTCGAATCGTACGCGAGCATTCACGTGAGCGCACGCACACGGACGGACGAGCCGCGACACAATACGCCCGGTTCTGTGCCCGAGGATTTTATAAACCCGATATAAAGCCCGATCCTCCCGTTTCTACGGGGAAACGTGGCTTGTAACAATTAGTAGAAAGTAACAACCACCCGTGGAGATCGTAAAAGGCTGCCTCTCGATCGTGCATCGGCGTTCCACATTTGTCGTTTGAATATTATTGCACTGTTACCGGGAACACGCGGCTATCTTGGCCTGACCAGTCGTTTCGTTAACGCGACTCGCGCCGTTAGATAGTAAACACCATATCTCGATGCGGCACGGTGCCGGAAATAACGATAGGCTCGTCTCGTTTTCCCTATATAACGAAAACGTTGACGCGCGATAACGAACCCACCCGAACGACGGAGTCTGGGTCGCCATTAAAAATTGCTGAATTATTTTTCAAAGAAATTGAACAGGTTTATAGGTTAAATAGGTCGTTGAATTGCAGTTGTCGCGCGATAAAAATAGGCTTAGGATTAAATAAGGAAAAAATGAGTTTGGAAACGATACCAGAGTTTGGAAGACGTAATCTTGATTTTCGAGCGAAAGCAGCTTCGTGTGCAAAGGGTTAAAACTAACCTCCCCGGTGGGTTCAGGGCGTCGATTTCTTTCAGCCGATTGCGGGAGAAGAGCCGGGTGGTCTCTGTATCTTAATTGTCCGGGAAATTTCCGATCGAGAATCGTGGATTCTACCGGGCTGCGATAATAGTATTCAGGATCGTTCCGCGGACGAATTCATCGGGCTGCGGGAGCAGCAGATGCAGCTACCGTAGGAGCCAAGAGGATGCGTATCGAACCTGCGCGCTCCGTATTGCGCGACATGCATTGCTCGCCCATTTCACTCTCCCGAGGTGGGCGGGCGTTGTATGCATGTTTATACAGCGTACACCGTCTAGGGCATACTCAAAACAGCTTATATCGCGGCTGAAAGTTATTAGAACGCCGGGGAGAATGTGTTCGTCGGAGATAGCTGCGCGAGCACTTTCCCCGAACCAATTACGCGACATTTATGAGGGGGGGGGGGGGGGGGGGAGAGGTTTGAAATCGTCGTCCGGTCGCTCCGCTTTTTCCCCGGGCTCGTCGTTTTTCGCTTGCAACGACAATAACATCGTCTTTGTTGCAGCGGCGAGAACGGAAGAAGGAGGTCGGAATTAATGGTGGCAATGCACGGACGTCACGCGAGATCGGGCGACGTTCGACGAGTGAGAAAACCTGCGTGTTTTCCATCGTTTCGAATTCGTTCGAAACGGATCGCGTCGCGTTTTGATTCTGTGTTTAACCCTTTGCACTCGAAGCCATTTTAACTGTAAATATGAGATAATTATCCTGACTCGCAGTATTTCTACTCTATGCAACAGAGTGCACTTTTATGAGTATGAAATTCATTCTTGCGACCCATAGCAACAGTTTTACTACTCAATAATTTTTCAATCTAAACTTTATTGTTATAAAAATTATTTTGAAATTCTTTATATTATAATTCTTTTTATTAGTTAACCTTTTAGCTGCGTACGACGTGTATACACGCCGTAAGGAAATAGCAATTTTATCTCTCAGTCCCCAATAGAACCAAACAATTTTTGTTTTCTCTGCTATTTTTATTTACTTTAATTTTTAAACTTTCATAAGGGAAGAATTAAATTTGATTTCGATCTGAAAAAAAATTAATAACATTCACATTTAGTAGTGCAAGGGGTTAAAACTTGACAACTTATGACTTCTCCATAGCCTTTCCAAGCGAAGAAATTTTAGAGAGACGTGCAAAGTGTTAATAAACATCGATACTCATCGTACCAATAACATCATTAATTTGTTCCAACAAAGATACAGAGACACGTGACACGAACTGAACGTAAAAGTAGAGAGCCTCGTCCGGTTATCGCCTGGGAATCGCGACGCAGCGCGTAGGTGGAGGAAAGTCACTCGCCGCTAAGATTAACCGGATAATAATGCTCGGCGAATCTGCTCGATAACTGTCGTTCCGCGGGAAATTGATAGCGAGCGCAATTAAACCAGCGACTAGCGGCACCGAAGGAGACTAATTCGAGACCCTCGTTTCCACTAATTCCGGACAGCTGATCGAACTCTGCTTTGGGAAACTTGGGTGAACCTAACCTAGAATCTCTCTTCTCGGATAAGTGACCGAGAGGCTCTGTCTCTCCTTGTTCTATTTCGATATTTCGCGGTTCTCGCGATTTTGGCAAACGAGAGGGATTTGCTGGAAGAGAGAGAGAGAGCGAGAGGAAGAAAGAGAATTGTACAGGTCCGTTAAAAGCTGGCGCGACGCGATTTCCAAGGGATCCCGGGGATTTCTGGGACGAGTGATCCGGTGCGCTAAGAACACATAAAGGCAGAGGACTCGCCCGAACTGTGCTCGGCATGTAGTACATACAATATGTATATGGACCGGGGATACCCCCGAACACTGCGCGAGCTTCGCCGGAATCCGAAGCACCCGATTTCCAGTCATTACGCGCACGTTTCTGGGCTAGGTCTGGGTTAGGCGACGGTTAGGGCGCTAACCACTTCATAAAGATACCCCATGATGCTCTTCGACTCGTCACCGACGATTCCGCCGCGCCGGATATTATTCCGACTGCTCGCTGCTTGTGCAATGCGAGCCTCCCGATTATCGGCGAACTAAGGATAAATCAACTTGTAATTTATAATCGTCTACTCGAATTATATTTAAGCGAAACAAAGCTTTTGTGAAAGCGTACCAGTTATGGCGACCCAAATATCGGTCGGTGGATTGGAACAGAAGATGAACAAAAATAGTTCTCGCGTCCTCAAACTTTGATATTCCAGTCAATAATTTTTGCCGTAAACGCGCAAAGTCTATCGATACAAATAATTATAAAATACTTAATAAATAGTATTATATAATAATACGATAATTATAAAACTCATTTACTAAAATTTAACCTAGAATTATCCCCGTACTTCCAAATTAAATCAAAGTAAACAAAATTCAATAAGGAACTCTAAAAAAGCTAAGTAATAATTAAAATATTCATAAAGTAAAAAACAAAATTTTCTTTTATTTATATTTTAAACTTAATTCAGTAATTAGTATGAAATAATTCTGTTTATTAATTCTACGTTAATACAATTAATTTTATTTTATCTCAGTATTAGTACTACTGTAATCTCGACGGAATTAAACAATCCTAAAAGTAGAAAGAATTTGAACAGTTTATAAATGGTCGCTGGTGTCGTCTATGATCAGTTCCGTTTATTTATTCCAAAAAGGAAAAAGTTTATTGGATTTAGATCTGAGAAACATCGACTAGTTTAATGATTCGACAGTAATTAAAAGTGAATTCTCAAATGGAAAAAGCTCTGGAAATGCTAATCGAATCGAACGATCGTGGAGTAATAACATGGATATTGTTTAAAGTTTCTTCGCCTGGCGACAATGATTTTTATTAAAAAACGAGAGAGAGAGAGAGAGAGAGAGGGAGAGAGAGAGGGAGGGAATGATATTTTTGCGGTACAAAGCGTCCCAGGAAATGATACAGCGCCGGGAATGTAGTTGAGCAACACTGTGGCCAACTATAAAATTGTTTTCCTTCCAATAAAAGAAGAAATCTTCGTCGTGGCACCCGTAAAAGCCAGCCGAGGGGTCCCGAAAGAATCTTTCGCGATTTATATCCGGCTGCTGTGCTACTTTTGTCCGTGGGCGAACGTTCAAATATCTTCGGGGATCGTTCTCATAATTCGTAATAATGGCGCCGGATATAGTTTAAAAAGGAGCGCGTTTCCTCTCGCCGTGGCATTGTTTAAGGCCCCCCCGGCCCGTGTCTTTTTCTCGGTTCTCGTTATTCCGCTCACGATCGAACATCGTTCCGCCCGACATTTTCATCCTCTTCCAATAAATATTCACTCCCGCCAGTCGCGGAGTTTATCCGCGCCGAAATCACTGGAACGATCGGAGATCCGCCGAACGATCGGCAACGGAAAGAAACAATCGGGGACGGTTAGAAGCAACGGGGGCGTAAGGGGGGGAGAAAATTCGCGAAACGATGCCAAATGCTACACGATTGATAAGTTCGAGCACTAATTTGTCCGACGATAAGAAGCGGATCGCGGATATTATGCGTTTTGTATCAGAAACGAGTAAGTTGACATAACCTACAATTACGAGTCGTACTTTATGCAAGCTAAGTATGAATATTATTCATTTCTTCTCCGTCGAAGTAAAAAGAAATTCTTCTGTTGTCAAAGTATAGTGACAAAAGTAAATGAAGACAACACAGAGATAACAAATTATTTTATCCTATTAGAAAAATAATTAAGTACGAATAAGGGCTAATCGCCACAGCATGAAACCCCTTGGTAGCGCAAGGGGTTAATTTCCGTTTGTTTAGGCAGATAGTAGTTTGTCTGGTTACGCTTAACCTCAAATTCTATCCAAAGGCTTTTGTAATTCAGTTGGGTTAGCAAGTTTGCTAGAAATTGATTCTCAAAATCATTGAATTATTGAGAGCAACTTTTAAACAAAAGTTGTCAGCAGTTTATAACCCCTTGTCGAAACTTTGACGAGTCTGACTCGTGATGGAAATTACTAGTAATTAAATATTGATGTTATTCTGTTCTTTAAAATTGGAGTAAAATTCTAATCCGTTGTTATTATTATTTAAACATTCAAGGAAATTCAGGCACGAAATAAACATTAATGTTCTGTCCCTTCTGAGAAATTGTACCAATTGAAAAATTCCTGCGGTGACTGTGAGGGAAATGGTACGTTAAAGGGTTAAACACTTATGCGATCTTGTCCCTCGTTCTCTCGCTCTCTTCAGCAGTATTTGCAATTAATAAATGTTAGAAGAGGTTAGTTCTTTTAATTATAATTAGTCTGTGAATATCTCCATGCGAAATAAAATTTATCTGCGTCAACTGCAAGGCGAATAAGACAAACGCAGCCTCATTTCTCCTTTAAACAATTTCAATAATTTTCTATAATTTAGTAAGCCTAGTAATTCCTTCGCTGCCGTTTGTTTCTCCTATACATATTCCTCGTAAATGCGTGTAATTTGCGGTCCGGTGGTAGCCGTTGACACGGCTCCGCGAGATGTAAAAGTGGCCGACGGCAAACTCGCGGACGAACGGAACACCGGAGCGCTCGTTGTCGCCGAGAGAATCGTTCCCGACGAGCAAAACGGCCGTGGAAAATTCGAGGACCCTTAAAATCCGACCTATATTGTCCGCGATCTAATTCACGAACTCATAAACCCTAGTCACGCGCCACCCTCGTTCGTAAAATATATTTAGTGTTTCCGAGCGGCGGCGGCGGCTCTCTCGGCGGCCGCACTCTTAAATTTATAATCCCTTGTATGCGCCGCGATATCATTAATAACGGGCGCAGAAGTTTGTGAATGAACCCTTTAACGTCGCCGTGCGCTCCCGGCCCTCGGATCCACAAAATGGCGAGCGAACGGCGGTGAACCAGTCGCGCGGCCGGCTACGGCTGTCCGCCGTTCTTCGTCGAGCTCTCTTCGACGCGGTATCGTTAATTGCTGCGCCGCGGGTCTTCGCGTAAAATGAAAATTGTTTCCACGAGTTGAAAGACACGGTCTTTCAATGATTTGGATACGTCGAGCAGTGGCGTAACGATGCGGCTCGATTAAATTTCGTCCGCAAACGCGAACGTCTTATTGTTAAATTTACGATCTAATAGGAAACTGTTTTTGTTCGGTCAGAAATGTTAGGTTGAACAATTTAACCAGCGCGATCGTCGCATCGTTCAAGCTCCGTTATTAAACCGGCGAAGTTTCGAAAATTGAAGCTGACGCAGCGAAACGGACTCAATTTAATGCGACGGGCACTAAAAATACGATTGCTGCGGGGCTGCTAATTCAACGAGATTAATAGACAGTGATACGAAGCTGCCCCGAGCGTCGAATAAATCGGATCAAGCCGCGCCGACGTCAAAAAGGTGCGTGTTTAACGGCGGAAGAATATTTTAAGCAAACAGCCGCTACAAAAAAACCGCCGCGATCTTTTCGCTGCGCGTCGAAACCGTTCGCAAATGTTTCCGCATTAAATCGACGACCGTGCCGGTATATTTATAAATCATCCGGATCGCTCTCGTCTCGTTCTCGTCGCCGGATATCCGCGTTGTCCAACGATTCCGGTAGCTCGGCGAAGGGCCGCGCGCCGCGGAACAGCCGTGTTTCATAGTTTCCCGTGTGTTTCCGAACGGGATCAGAGAGAGAGAACCCCCCCTCCCCTCCTCGGTCGTAGTTGGCCACCGTCGTCAGGTGGTTAACCCAAAATATGCTAACTTTGGTTCACGCGAGCCGTGAGCCGTTCGTCCGGATTCGGTTCCTACAGTCGAATCATTCTCTGATTCCCGACCGGAAACTTTATCGCGGCAACCGTCGCTGACCGCTTCGCCGAGCCAAAACCAATTTCTTTTCCGGTTCGAAGTCGAGGGAATCTTGATTTTCCTCGTCGCCGAACGAAATCCCCGGAAAACGTAACTATCCGCGGAAAAATAGTTTCTCGGAAACCGATTTCGGAATACAAAAACCGAAAGGAAACAATTTATTTTTTTTATTTTCGCGTAGAGATTTACGAAAGTCTACAGATTATGCTTTCAGTAGCCTGTTCGTCCAATCAATATTCTGGCAAGTTAAGAATCGATTAAGGGTCGAATCGCGCACGAAGAATTGAACCGTGAGACCGCACGCGGTTGTATATCGCTTTTATTCCCCTGTCGTTGGACCGATCGATCACCGCGCGCTTCGAATTAGGAATCCGTGTACTCCATTTTGTTTAATATACTCGATTGGATTGGCGTTCTTCGAGCCGTTAACGTTGCACCGCATTTGATGGTACAGTTCTAGAATTCAATTCTATTTCTGGTACAGTTAAGAAAAGACATTTCGGAAATCTAATCTGTTTCTAGATGGCTTTAATCATATATTCAAAAATATATGCTTCGATATACGTTGAAATACGATGCCGAAGAAATATTTTCAGGAGACTATCGAGATGAACCAAACTTTTGATTAATAGGAGCGCCGACGAAAGGACAAGGCCCGGGTTCTCTCGGCAAGAGTAAAAGCAGACCTGTCGCCGAGATAAAAGGGAGAAGAAGATGCGTGTTATACGAACCGGAGGAGGCGGTGAATCCCGCGTGCATGGCGTATCTAGGCGTCGTCATGTGCTGCGGGTGCGGCGATGGTTGCAGAGCGGCGTGTGTCGCGGAGACGGGCGCCTGGGGGTGCGTGGCCGCCGGTCTCGACAGTATCGAGTCGATCCCGTGGGGATTGCTGCCGACGGAGGTGATGGAGGTGGCGGGACTGTGTTTGCCGCTTCCGGTCGGCGACGGCTGTCCCTGGGTGATGGTGGATAGCGGCACGGTGATCCTGGGCAGCTGGATGCCGGGCTGCGGTTGCTGCTGGTGATGAGCGTGCTGCTGTTGCTGCTGCTGTTGTTGTTGCTGTTGTTGATGGTGGTGCTGTTGGTGGTGCTGCTGGTGCTGTTGCTGCTGGTGATGGCTTCTCTCGGCCATCGAGTGTAGTGCCGCGAGCGGCTGGCTGGCGAGCATGCTGCCGCCGGCCGCGCTCAGGTTCAGGAATTGGAGAACGTGCGGCGCGGCGGCCGCGTGGAAGTCGTGGAGCCAGGGCGGCCTCGGCGGTGGCGGCGAATGGCTGGAGGCCGGCGGCGGCGAGCAAGAACCGAGAGACGATCCCGCCGAGGAGCTCCTGTCGCCCTCCAGGTGGCTGTTCCGTCTGTGAGCGTCGCTCAGCGACATGTTCTCCGGCTGCGGTTCCGGTGTGGATCGCGATCGCGGCCGGCCCTCCGAGCACGGGTCCCCGGTGTCGTCGCAAGCCTTCTTGTTGCCGGTGCTGTTTTCGTGATCGTCGTCGTCGTCGTTGTTGTTGTTGTTGTTATTGTTGCTGCTGCTGCTGCTGCGATTGTTGGTGGTGTTGCTGCTGGCGTTGTTACTGCTGGTCAAGGAACACACCATCTCGCACCACGCATAGTTCGGCAATGGACGGAAAATCTTGAGAGAGCCTCGCGGAACCTGGACGGTCCTCTCTCTCTCTCTCTCTATATCTCTATCTCTCTAACTCTCTTTCGTTTTCTCTCGCAAGAGCTCGACGAGACGACGACGGGTTTCGCACTGTTTTCTCACTGATACACACCGGACATGTCGCGCACTCGTCGCACGGGGTTGATCGGCCTTAGGCTGATGCTGGCTTCACGAGTCCCGGTCACTATTCTCGCGATCCATCCTAGGCGAGCCGAGGCTCCGTGTCACTTCGCGAACGTGTCGCCTGGTCCGGGCTGTCCAGGGATCAAGAAATACCGGCGACAAGGTGAGAGACCGAGGAAAAGACAGAGTAAGAGAGAGAGAGAGTGTGTGTGTGTGAGAGAGAGATAGTGATAGTATAGACAGAGGTAGAGATAAAGACAGAGAGAGAGAGAGAGAGGAAGAAAGAGAGAGAAAGAGAGAGAGACTGCGGAACGACGTCGGAAAACGCCGGCAGGACCGTGTCTATGGATCGACGCGTGCGAGAACCGATGGGGGGTAGCCGAGTGACTCGCCAAGTGGTGTGCGACTGGGGTGCATCGGGTAGCAGAGGCTGCGACTTACTCCCGGCATGGTCGCTGAGCGGCGGGGGTTCGGATTTCGGGTTTCGGGCTCGGGTGCCCGGCGGCGATAGGTCGGCCGTGGCGCGGTTGCCGCCGGCGGAACGAGTCGATTGGCGTGGAAACGGTGGGTCGGTTGGACGGCGAAGGGCGGTTCTCTGCGCGGATTGGCCGGCGCCGGTCGTTCCTCCGGAAGAAGAGGTGTTTCGGGCGGGGCCTCTCAATCTCGCGTTAGCTTCTTGTTAAGCGTCTTTCATTGTGTGTTTAAATTCGTAATTTATGATCCCGACTGAATAAAACAAGAACTCGCTGGTTCGCTTACTGGCTGGCTGGCTGGCTGGTTGGCCAGCGAGCTGGCTGGCTGGCTGACTGGCTGGCTGGCTGGATGGCTGGATGGCTGGATGGCTGGCTGGATAGCTGGCTGGCTGGCCGAGCTGTTTGGCTGACTGGCTCGCTAGTTTGCTCGACAACTGGGCACCTCTGTATGACTATGGTGACACTACCGCCTCGATAACTTCCTTGCTTCCTTCCTTCCTTCCTCCCTGCCTCCCGCTCTGCTCTCCTCTCCTCTCCTCTCTCTTCTCGACGTCTCCTCTCCGCGTACCGTTACGTTTCCACTTTCTACGTCCTCGCCGCCCGACACCCCTCGCGAGACCCCCACCCGACACCCCCCCCCCCCCCCCCCCCGGGCCGGTCCAACCGAAACCACCCCTAGAAGCTTTCCAGCCAGTCGAGTACGCGTAGACCGAGCAAATCGAGTTATTTGCTTCCGATGGTCCATTTGGCTTGTTCCTCGCGTCCTCCACACGTATGGCGATGCACGTGTCAACGAGAATTCGGTTACTTCGACCCCCCCTCCCCGACCCCTCCCATCCCGAGGCGGCTAAGCCATCGCCTCGTCGGATGACGTAACTAATGTCGGATCAACTTAACCACCCGCCCGAACCCTCTGGCGCTCGACCAATCTAATGATCGGCAGACACACCGGCCCAACCTTTCGCTCCTTTCGCTCCGGCTACGATGAATAATTTATGCCGCTCTTCCACGGCCATTCTCTCCCGGTTACATCCTATTCTTCCGGGCTCCCGCGTACGCGCGCGGCCCGCGCGCAACCCTCGAATATGGCGGAGAGAAAGAGGAGACGGCGAACCGATGCTATCGGTTTTCCGGCCGGTCCGCCGACGACTCGCGCCGGCTTTTAACGGCGCCGAGGTAAACATCCTCTGTCTGTAGGATCGCACTCGATCGGTACCACGATCCGGTGATACCATTCTCCGTCGATCGCTCTTCGACGGCAAAAACCGACGCTTTCGCGTGGAAACGTGCTAAACGTCCCTACATTTCTTATTTCTTATTAAAAGCATTTATTTGTCACGAACCTAACGCCAAGAAGAACATCCTATAGAATATCCTAGAAGTTGTCGTGCTTCAGGATAATTCTTTCAGTTACGATTAGATCGACGAACAAGATCTATTTAGGGGATTCAGTCTTCTTACCTTGGCAGCAAACGACGCAGAAGAAGGAACGCCGTGTTTCCGGCGGAAAATCGCGTCGATCCGTTCAGCGATTCCAGCCGACAATAAACGCTCGTTCACCCGCGACGCCTCTCTTTATCTGTCGCTAATAAAAGCCGCCTTATTTAAACAGAGGATCACCAGATTATTCGGCATAATTGAACGGCCGCTATCGAGCCGGCCATATGCCGTGTTTTCACGAATCGTTAAATCGCTGCCGCTTTTATCGCGACTGCCGTTGCTTCTCTCTCTCTCTCTCTCTCTCTCTCTCTCTTTCTCTCTCTCTCTCTTTCGCTGGCATCGGTGTATCGTTGTAAAATGGATCATTACGGAGGAACGCTCGAGAGATCGCCGAGTGCACGAACAGATTCGCGCCGGAGAGTTTTCGACTTGCCGCGGCGATAAATCAAAATTAACTTCCGGCGAAGGACGATCTCTCGTGTCGCCCGCGTTCCCCCGGTAGAATGGAGCCCGGGAAACTTCTTCGTGGAAATTAAACGTGAATTCGGGACGAGTAACGCGTCCGCTATTTTTCCCGGGGGCCGGGATTCTCATGGTGGATTCTCACCCCCCTACCTACCCCCCTCCTCTCCGGGACTTTTACCCCGGGAACACCGGGAATATTTCAGCTTCGACTTTAATACTCTGGGAAAGTAGAAAAGAACGCGGAGCGTTTCGTCGCGCGCTCGCGAACACGCGAAAATTATTCGCCGGTTTCGAGGGAGAATTATTAAAATAGTTTTGTACTTTCTCTCCATATTTACCCTCTCTAGGTTCCTCTTTCTCGTCTGTCTCTCTCCTCTCTGTTCGCTCCTCTCTCTCTCTCTCTCTCTCTCTCTCTCTTCCCCTACGATGAATAGAAATTTCATACTTTTCAGCCATTTTTGTTTCCTTTTAACCCTTAATAACCTAGAGTTTCAATTTTGATACCAATCTTTTAAACCGAATGTTCACATTACTATTAGTTTTTTTTTATAGGCTGGCTGTACGTATTTTACTGTTGTATAATATTCTTTCCAACGAAATTAAAAAAAAAAAATCTAATGTCATTATTGTTTTATTTTATCTACGACATATTACTTGCGCGGCAAAGTGAACAAGTAAACACATTTTACTAAAAGTTTTGTTGAATTCAAATTTGATATATTTTCTTTTTTTCTGAGGAATATAAATACTTTTGAGGTAAGTGAATATATTATTTTCGCTATGATATAATTATTTTTTGCGAGTGCATGTTTTACTTGAAGAAACTGGTGCTATTTTTGATACATAATGCCTGAAGTATCAAAATTGATACCTGGTTTCTTTTCTAAATAAATATGTAAAATAAATATTGTGATTTTTTTAGCTATTTTTCCCTTCATCTAGACCCTCAAGCAAGCACAGTAATATTAAAAAAAATCACTTTCGTAAATCAGGCTACTAAGGGTTAACACGTTGAATGCCACGGCAATTTTACCGGGATTGTCCGTGGCGCCACGATGAAATTTCCATTTAGCGATACGTATAACGTTGAAATATTATATACAATAGATAATTTGCAACGTATAAACATGTTTCAAATATTTTCTACTGCATCCATTTCTTTACACTACTACATCAACGATGATAATAATAAAAAAATTATAAGTATTGTCATTTGTTTAAATTATATATATTTTCATAAATCTGAGCGCGCCGGTCACCGGTGGCCACCATGGCGTCACAGCCAAGTTCAGTGCCGGTCACCGGTGACCCCCGTGGCATTCAACGTGTTAACCGCGCACGACGAGTATACACGTCGCTAGGAAATCACAATTTTAAATCATAAAAAAAAAAATACTTCTTCTACGATCTAGGTTAAAATACTTATTACAACATATTCATAAATTTCACAACGTAATTCTATCCTAAAGTAACAACGAAATTTATCTTCGAAATAAATTCACGCGGCTAAGCGGTTGAAGAACAAAGCGTCGTATCTTTCGATCATTTTCGCGCGTAACATCTGTAAATTTATGCGATTACAAATTGGAAGAGGGTCGACGCGTATACCGCTCTATTATCCCCACCGATGAACTCGCGTTCTTTCCGATAGAAATAGAGTTTCGCGGACGAGCGTGTCGCGTAATCTCGTTGCCGGAGTTAATTAAAATCGGACGACACTGAGAGAGGGCTGGGATGAGGGGGCGGTTGGGAGGAGGGAGGGGATTCAGTCTCGACCAGGAGTACAATCTCGAAGCAGCGATAAACCGTCGGGCGTGGAGCATCGGGTGTTTCAGCGTGGAATCGTTAAAACTCCGCTCGGCCGGAGAAGCGTCGCGTCGTTGCTCGCCGAAATCGACTGCATCGCGGAAAACATCCGCGCCCTGTGATTTTTCACCGTGGACTTTCTCCGGCTCCTTTCCACGGCCAGGAGAACGAGGAAGACTGATTTTTCGGTTAATTTTTCCAAGGGCAGGTTATGTACGTTCCCTTGGCAGTGGTTTCGCTAGAAAGTAGATAGGGACAGTTAGGGAATCTCGTTAATTTCCCGTTTAAATCAGGGAAAAGCGGCATAAACACGCGGCGATGAACCGCCGTGAAATAATTCGGCGACCAAATTCCAAAAACGAGCTCCGGCTGCTTTTAAGAATGCATTCTTCGGAAATCTGTTACGATCGACGTCACGCATTCGATGCCTTGTTTACCGAGTCGTTCGCAAAGTTATTCGACGAAAGGGCATAGCCGATTGAGATGGCGAAAACTGCCCATAGAGGTTTTTCGGTGAGATCCAGACCATTTCAATAAAAACTCGTCTGTGCAAAATTTTAACCCTGTAACTTGTCCGTGAGGGTAGCCACAGGGTAAATTGGATTTCCGACATTTTCCCCCCTATAGCGGCTTTCTATAATTTTTAGAAAAATTGTGGCTTATTTGGGACATCGAGGCGCGTGTTATAGAATTTTTGCAGATTTTTCAGTTGCAAGCTGCGATTATCAAAAATGAGAAACCGAAAGATAATCGGAGAATCGAAGATTTCTCGAAAACTAGCATATTAGCTATTTTTATATTAAATCCCTGATAAGGTCCTATCGCGGCTCGTGTACTCAATTTTTCTCAGATTTTTTGCTCGCTTGCAACATTGTCAAAACAAAAGAAAATGAAAACCGAATGTGTCGATAGGACGGATAAAGTGGATAAGGTGGATAAGGTGAATAAGGTGGATAAGGCGAATAAGGTGGATACGGCGAATAAGGTAAATAAAGTGAATAAGAGATTCAGAGATAGAGATGTGGAGATAAAGATGTGGAGATAGAGATAGAGATATAGAAATAGAGATAGAGATAGAGATATAGAGATATAGAAATAGAGATAGAGATAGAGATATAGAGATATAGAAATAGAGATAGAGATAGAGATAGAGATAGAGATATAGAAATAGAGATATAGAGATAGATATAGAGATAGAGATGTTCAGATATAGAGATAGAGATAAAAACGATTGAACGGCCTTGAATGACCTTCAAACGACCTTGAATGACCTCTCTATATCTCTATCTCTATATCTGTACATCTCTGTCTCTATGTCTCTCATCCTCCTTATGTATGATGCTAGTACATAATCTATCGGTGAACACTCGAGTTCGTATCCTGCGTCGAGTCACACTCGTCATCGGACCGCTAAGGGTTAATATCTATATAGGGTGAAAAAGGTCTCTAATTGTTGAGTGAGTTTCGCAATTTGGTCGTCGGAGTACGGATGTGATTTGGAGAAACTGTGCCTAGTTTTCTCGATGCGAACGATATGAATCTGTCTGGAAAACAATGGTTTGTATATTGCCCTGCCACTCGGTTCGCATACGGAGGTCTCGAAGCGGTGTTTCCGATGACACCCCGTTAACCCATAATTAGGCGCATTAAGAAAATCACCCAATTAGACGCATGGGGTCTTAAATGACCCCAAAAAACATTGGGAAAGGAGTATCAAGAAGGAATAAAACTTAATGGATTTCTATAGTAATTAATAAAGTTCTTTAATATACTTAACTTTAAGAAACAAATACTTACTGTGACATTAAAAATATTTAAAAAAAAAAAAAAACAGGGAGTGAGGAAGCTAGAAAGAGCTTTAGTACGCTCTGAAGACTGTAAGCCATTATTTTTTGAATTTCAAGTGGCCCTGACCCCATGCGCCTAATTAAGGGTTAATTTTTATACTGGTCGCGTCGCGTCGAATGATTCGGCTATCGCAGCAGACCGCGGTCGTCTCGCGTTTGGTCTTCTTGAGACCGAACAGCAACGTTGTGAACGCCCCTTGTCTGTCAGGGCAAAAGTATGATTAAAAGAAGCCCTTAATTGCATTGAATAAGGACCCCATGTCTGAAGCGTAGCATACGATTATTCGTTTTAAATGTGTATAATATTTTCGCGCGATTACGCAGACGATCGTCACGCAACTGTTGTCGAATAATTGGGGACAGAGGGATGGAGAAAGAGAGAGTGAGGGAGAGAGAGAGAGAGAGATAGAGTGCTAACTGTATGGTTATTCCATCATCTGTCGTGGAACACGATGACACGGATTACCGGGTGCGGGCCGAAGGATCGAGCTGCATGGCTAATAGAATGCAATCATCGGCGTGTAATGATTGGGGCACAATGCCGGCCCCCGGGCACCCTGGGTCGCCCGTGTAAAATGACTTCTTTGCCAACAGTCGACCCATCCTTCCCTCTCTCTTTCTTTATTTCCCTTTTCTCTCTCTCTCTCTCTCTCTCTCTCTCTCTCTCTCTCTCTCTCTCTCTCGCCTCCATCTCGTTCACAGCTCGCCTTTTTCCGGCGCGCGTGACATCCTTCCTCGTTAATAAAAGCCGATCACGCGTAAAATTAGCCGGCATTTATCACCGAAAGACCGGCCCTCTCCGCCTCACCGGGCCCACTCAATTATCGGTTTATGTCCCGTAAAACGAAACGAAACGAAACGAGGAAGTCCCTGCGAGGCCAGGGAAACGTCGCAGCCTCGTTCACAGGTGATCGAACGGTCTAGATTCACGGTGAAAAGATCGTTCGCTCTGTACCCCGCGCCGCTTCCTGTCCAAAGACAGCGTCCGCCGGATTTTCTGTTCACCGGAGGGACTTATTAGTCGTTTTGCGAAAACCCTTTCGTGCGGAGTTCTCTTCTATCGATGTCTTAAACCCCTATAATAACGAGTCAGACTCGTTGGATAAAGATCTCGCGCGAGATCTAATGAATACGAATATTATTAATTTCTTCTAAATCGAAATCAAATTGAATTCTTCTGTTATTAACCCTTTGCACTCGAAGCCATTTTAAGCTTACATCCAAAATTGCTATTTCGACCAGCTGTGGTATAGTACTTAGTATAATTTGCTATATGAGATTGAGTCTCGTGACTCGTAAAACTGTTGTGCTATTAACAGAAGGATATTTAATAATGTCAACATTATTTTGTTAATTATATAACAATTTTCATTGGCGCTTCTGTGGCGCCATTCGAGTGCAAAGGGTTAACCCCTTGTATTATAATAACGAGTCAGACTCGTGACAAAGCTTTCACGCAAAATCTTCTAAATATTAATATCATTAATTTCTATTAAATGGAAATCAAATTTAATTCTTCCGTGATCGATGTTTAAAAATTAAATTAAATAAAAATAGCAGACGAAACAACAATTCTTTTTTTTTTCTTAGAGGTTTTACGTCGCATCAGCTGCAAGGCTATTAGCGACCTTCTATTTGAATAGACCTTATATTTTGTTTATTAAGCCTGTATCTCTCAGAAATTTTAATAGGTCCTTGATTTTGTCACTGTTTATGTTATCCTTGAGCAGGGGTTTTAGTTTGTGTTTGGTGCGCATATAATTGTATTTTCGGCAGTTTAAGATTAGGCGGTCCGTTGCCATTTGGGTGTCGCGTTCTTCACATATGGGGGATGGTTCTTTAGTTAGCAGTGTTAGAAATAACTATAAATCGCTTTCATAAAGGTCGATAAACTGATTATATCAATACTGCAGGACATCGACCGTCCTAACACAAAAAACCCATATGTATACCTTTGTGTACATATAAACAGACCGCGCCGAACAGAGCTGGACAGAAGCGTACGAAAACTCCTTTGTAAAACATTGACCTCAGAATACAGTTATTAAAATCCATTTAAGAGTTCTTCATTAAAATACCCTGCACCATAATTTAACAAGCAGATATGAGTTTGTGTATCTGGAATGGCCACTTCGGATGCGGGTAATCGCTACTTGGTCCCTCCTGGGTAGCGTACTGGTCATTTGATAGTTATTGAAAAATTTTTCTGCAATGTTAGTTATATGGAGCGGGGCTGATTGTTTCCATGTAGCTTCCCATTGTTGCGTTAGCTGGCTTTTGATCGTTCTTATCGTGTCTTCCATGTGTAGATTTTGGTCATCATTTGGCGGTGTTAATGTTGTTGCTTCTTTGGCTACTTGGTCAGCTTTTTCGTAGGGATGCCGACGTGATCCATATGATCTTTATTTTGAAGAAACAACAATTGTCTAAAAATGTTCGAGCTAAAAATCTCGGGAAGCGATCGAGCGAGAGGGTGCATTCGTCGAAAGACCGTCGCCGATAAATCATCGAGCACGCAAAGTTCGGCGCGAGGAAACTTGAAGGAAAAGGTCGCTTCGTGACTCGCGAAACTGCCCCATAGGCAGCTCCCCCGTACAGGAAGGAGCCGCGTGTATCGTCACCCCCTATTTCGTCGCCGTGAACGTTTGTTTCGAAGTTCGGGTCTGGAAGAGCCGGTAGGCGGTAGAGCCCGTTATCGGATCGAATCCGAGGTGTCGAGCTACGAGAAGAAGAGTCCTACAGGAAAGTTTTCCGGTGTCCGGGACGCGGTCACGAGACGCGTAATCGCCGGCCGAATATAAATTCCCGAAATTTGCGTCCCTTCCGAGCATCGGCCGGGTTCCTGGACCCGGCCCGGCCCCGGTCGCATCTGCCACGATGTTCTCTTTTCCCCCCCACGGCGTCACCCTTCGATCCACCTAATTTTTCATGTGGGCTTCGATGGTCCTCGAAACGTTTCAACGACGTTCTGTTTAACCGTGAATGGAGACACGATTTATTTCCACCTATTTAGAGCGGATTTTAAGCGATCGGGATACACGGGGGATCCCAGGGGATGAAATCGAGTATACGCGAGGGGCACGAGGAGCACCGGTATTTCATGCTTTCGGTGGAATTTAGCCGGAAGAACCGTAGCGCGGACGTATCTTCGAATGCTTCGCGTGTTTCAACCCTTTCGCAGAAAATACTTCTTTTCGCGAAATAATTTTCTTCTCGCGTTGACGATGTTCTAACCCTCGCACTTGATGCACTCGCAATATATTCGAATAAAGGAGCGTTTAGGTCGGAACGAAAGAGGGCAGATGAACGATTGGATTAATAATTCGTCGGTGAGAACGAAGCACAGGTCCCGTCGTCGATCCCGGCGGTGCATAGCCGACCCAGGCCAGAGTTTCATTAATATTGTCCCCCGAAAGATCATCGCATTATCGTGTGCGGGCTTCGCAGCCGCCGCCCGTTTCGTTCCGCGTCGCTGCCTCCTTCGGAATGGCCCCATTAAACCCGATACGCCGGCCACTCCGGGACGTCTCAATTCGAACATTTTAATCCCGTAAATGCTACCGGGCCCGCTCGAAAACTTACAATCGGCCCGGTCGTAAATGTTCATCGAGCTCGTCCCGGCTCCCTCGCGAAGTTCGCGACGATCGTATTAACGGCGACGCTCGAAACATAACGAGGAGGTACATAACGATTCGTAACGAGGAGGTTATGTCAGGTTCGTCTTTGTCGAAGAAAACGACGGTCCAGCGAATCGTCGTTCATCCGAATTTCTAAATTGGCGAATGTTTTTCGCGCCAACCGCGGCGTGGCAACAGCAACAAAATGGAGGGTATTTTACAATTCTATGAACAATCGTTTTTCAAACAACGGGGGATCGCGTTGCGGTGGCAACAACGGCGAACTTCATAATGGCGTTGCGCGGGGGTAATTACGCGGGCAATAGCATCGCCGTTGAACTTTGCAATAATAATAATAACACGCGGAGGGCAATTATGCTGGTAATAATGACAATGTTGAACTTTATAACAATAATAACAGGCGAGGGTAATTATGCCGGCAACGAGCAACGACGCACGAATACATCATCGAACACCGGCTCTCTCTCTCTCTCTCTCTCGGGGCTCAGGGACCGAGCAATTTAAAACCGATTTGCATGGAGCGCGCGAGCGCTCGGAGCTTTCCGGTTCGTCCGTTTGTATCTTATAACTGGAAGAAGATGGCGTTTTTGTTGGCGCGATCGGCGACGGCGCGAACAGAAGATAAATTCATCGTTAAGAACTAGGTCCGATTGTTCGGTTTTATCTGCTCTCTCTCTCTCTCTCTCTCTCTTTCTCTCTCTCTCTCTCCATGGAAGGTCATTACGATCTCTCTCCCGTTCGGCCGCGCGCACCCTTGACGTGCGGGGCTCCCCCGGCGGCCGGGCCGCGGAATTATTACCGGGGCCGATGGATCGGCCAATAAAATCGCGTGAACCGCGCGGGGCCGTGGCTCATTGTCGCGATCAACTGGCAATAAAGCTCGGAGCCCCGGTGATTAAACGGCCGCCGATTAATCGAGTCGCCGCATTAGGTCTTCGGCCGGTGCCCGGCGACGAATTGAAACGCTTAACAAATCCCAATTAGCGTTCATTTGCAAATTCCTCCTGGGTCCGGGACCCTCCTCCCTCTCCTCGGGAGCGAGCCGTCGGCAGCGCGTGCATCCGACGGGAAAAACGAGAACGCCAAAGGTGTTTAACGGAGGCGATAAATGTCTCGCTCTCCTTCTTTTTCACCCCGTCGGGGATTCCGGGTACCTCTTTACCGTCTTGTTTTATTCGCCGATTCTTAATTGAGACTTTTATGCGACCGGTAGTCCCGGGCCTTTTACCACTCCCTCTCTCTCTCCGCGTTCGCGCGCTAGCGATTCTCCAAAGGCTGCAACAAAGTAAGCATCGGGGATCGTAACCGTTGCAGCCATCCTTAAATATCATACAATACCGTTTATAATATAATACCGATGGAATCGAACAGGTCGTTTTTGTATTTACGTTACCAATCCCAGCGCCGCGCTGCAACGTCGCCGCGCCCGTGTCGGAATTAATAAAACGAACAAAGGAATCGTGCAACAATCGCCTCCGGTGAAGCGTCCGGAGGACCATTAAATGCGGATCAGAAACCGCCTCGTAGCCGGGGGCGAAAGGCACGCAGCATACTTCGTGGATCGTGCGGGTGAACAAAAAGGCGGCCATCTTGGAGTCGTCCGTCTCGCAGAAAGAGCAGTGAAAAAGAAAAAAACGAGAATTCCGATCCCCGGAATAATAGGCTAATTACAATTACGACCGGCCCCGGGCAGAAAGTGTTGGGCTACCTGCTATTCTCCGTGCAGGCCGATTATAAAGCTAAGCCGGAAATAGAGGGAGCTGAATGGATGATTGATAATGGGCCCGGGCCTCGAGGCGGTCCCGAGGCGGGCCTCAACCCCGCGGGCGAGGGCGAGAAAGAGAGTGAGAGAGAGAAAGGGAGAGAGAGAGAGAGAGAGAGAGAGAGAGAGAGAGAGAGAGTGAGTGAGAGAGCCGGCACCCAACCTGAACGCAGGTTTTGCTACAGGCAACGGAGCCGAGACGTCGAAAAGTGGTCCACGCGTTCCCGTCAGCCGTAGTCTGTTCAAACGTCCCGATGCCCCGGTCGAACTATTTCATTGACCAAATTTAACGCTAATACTGTCCAAATACGCCGGTCGGCTTTGTGCGGGGCCCATTCAGGCCCGACGGCTACCGGCCCCGGGCACAGCTGCTCCGATTCCGACAAACAGGCTCTCGCAGTCACCTTCTCTCCTTTTCGGGGGTCTATCACTCATCGTTTCGACGAACAAGGGGGAAGTCGGGATACGCGTCGAACGTCACCGGGGGTCCATTCACGAGCGTTGACGGATCCTCCCCCCCCCCTACCCGTGCACGGCGACGACGTTCACGCCACTCAAAGTCCGATTTCGCCCGCGATCGGGCTTATCGACGTCAACCTGATCGGCACGGTCTTTGACCGTCCCCGGGGAACCAGTTACCAACGCGTCGAGCATCGTTTTAGACAAATACATCTAAATATTAGCTTTGGGAATAAGTTCGCAGCGTTTTTATATTTTCTTTTATTTTACAACGATTTGTTGCTGGTTCGACAAAGTGTGTCATATTTATTCGATAAAGTTGTGTCGATAATAGTTAACAAATTGCTGTCATTCTCAATAATAGTTAAGAAATTGAGGGTACTATGACAACCGATTCACAGGCTATCGACAAAGGTAGTTGTTAAAACAGTTAACAAATTGCTGTCATTCACAGGCTATCGACAAAGGTAGTTGTTAAAATAGTTAACAAATTGCTGTCATTCTCAATAATAGTTAAGAAATTGAGGGTACTACGGCAACCGATTCACAGGCTATCGACAAAGTGTTAAGCTGCTACGATTTTTCTCGGAAAGTTACAACACTTTAAACGAACGTATATACTCGCGAACAAATATAACTTACACGGAAGCTGTGAATTTCTACGGAATCGGTTAACGCGCCAACGATTGTCCGGATCGATTCTCAGGTCCGCGATGTTCCTAACGAGTTCCTTCGTTTGACGGCGAGTCGTACGAATATTCGAAAGTTGACCCGCCTTCCGCCCCGTTCGAGATCGCTGCGTCGGGGAGCGATAGTTCCTCCTCGTGCAAACGAAGCCTGCGCGAATCAATCCGGACGGTGGTTGCCGTAGGAACAATTACACCGGCGAGGGGTTTATTAACATTCACGACGACACCGGCGATAAATTTTCCGTCGAGCGGAGTGACTTGCCACGTGGACGCCGAGGGCCGGATCGATCGCCGCGATTCGAAACGAACCGGCCGCGGATAGTATATTATGCAAATATTTAGCTATTAATGTTTTCTTTATGACGCCGGCAAGTAATTTGTTTCGTAATTAGTATTTAGCGTAAGAGTTATTCGTTTGGTAATTACTGCCCGGCCCGCCGGTCGGCTCCGTGGACGCCCGCTATCCCGCGCAGTTTTGCATACAATTTTCATTAGTCTATCGCCGCGCGTTAGAGGTTAATGCGATCGGTACAATATCGAGATTTGCACATAGTAAAGTGTCCCGCGAAAAGTGCTGCCCCGTTCGATCGCGCCACCGATCCATTGTACGCGGTCCACGGTTACAGCGCTTTCTGTTCATAACCTCGAACCCAGACATAACCTAAAACCTTGAAATATATACGACCCAGAAGTACCTAAGATCTTGAGGAGCCTTAGAAACTTAGAAGTATCTGAGATATTAAAGTATCTAGAAACTTGACATAACCTCAAACTTTGAAGTACCTAAAATCTTGAAATATATGTGACCCCAATATACTTAAGATCTACAGAAACATAAGAAACCTAGAAGTATCTGAGATCTCAAAGTACCTAAAAGCTTGACCTAACCTCGAACCTAGACATAACCTAAAACCTTGAAATATCTACGACCCAGAAGTACCTAAGATCTTGAGGAGCCTTAGAAACTTAGAAGTATCTGTGGTCTTAAAGTACCTAGAAGCTTGACATAACCTCAAACTTTGAAGTACCTAAAATCTTGAAATATATGTGACCCCAATATACTTAACATCTATAGAAACATAAGAAACCTAGAAGTATCTGAGATCTCAAAGTACCTAAAAGCTTGACCTAACCTCGAACCTAGACATAACCTAAAACTTTGGAATATCTACGACCCAGAAGTACCTTGGCAGCTCTAAATTTTAATAAATAATGGCTGAGAGATAAGCCTGCATATTTCTATAAATACAGCCACTTAGAGTCGCTCATAGCGTGGCGCGAAAGAAACTTATGGGACAACCTAATCCAATTCTCCTTCAAGATCTTTTCCTCAGCCGGTAATGCAAACGGTGACAACGATTGAACGGGAACGGCCAGACAGATTTTGCCAAACAGCCGTGTATAGCGCAGACAAGTGTTTTCTCGCCGAAGTGGAATGCGGAGCACGTTGTATACAGTGAAACAACACCGTTGCTGAAAGGTTTAGCAGCGTTCTCGGGGTGGGAACGTAAAAATGATTCGCGAACGAAATGCGCGCGGCGTTCCGGGCGTTCTAGTCTGAAATATGCAAATGCCGGTGCGTAGAAACACGCGGATAAAGAGGGTTGCGAGCGCGCGTGATTCCCGACGATTCAAATGTTTTCGCGAGGGTTGCCCAGCGAATACGTGATTTTCTACGACCGGGCCGATTTCTTCGACGTTGAATTCGGTCGAAACGATCGGCACCATGGACTCCGTGCGTTGATCATTTTCGAGGAAGGAAAAAGAAACAATATTAACACGTTCCGCGCCGAGCTATAGTTAGTTGACTCTTCATTCTTGTCAATTGGAGCTTAAAAATATTATGTTTATTTATCAATTATTGTCAATATGACTATGAAGCAGACATATTATGGATCTATTCTTTTAGTGAAAATTATTCCTTGGATTCTAACTTGTCATAAAATATTTTTCTAACGCATCGAATAGCTATTTAAGCGTGCACCACCAATGGTACACGTGACACGGAATATGTTAAAAAGCCTTTCAGCCTCGGCTGACAACGAGAGAAGCAGCCGATCCGTATATACCCGGGCGCAAATTTCGCAACGGTAAGATTAATCGTCGATGATCAGGGTCGGGCGCCATTAGGGATATTATTATATTCAGGGAATAAGGGGTTGACATCGTGTTTCCGGTATGTTTGGCGTGACTTTGCAGGCAGTGCCGGTGGTCGCGGATGGGTCCTCCGCACCTCCCTCCACCAGCGACGACAAAGTCCGCGCGGCGTAGTTATTATAATAATTCCACGGGAAACTTCGTCCCTCCGTCGCCATTATTCTCGGACGAGATAACCGGTTAATAAAACTCGGGAACGGTTTACATCGTGAGCCGGGCGCACGCGTGGTTCGATTAAAAGAACCGCGTCCCGCCACCCCCTCCTCCCCCCCACGTATCGCCCCGCGTGATTTTCCGGTTGTCCCGTTACTGCGAATCGACCGTTTTATTACGGCGTAATAAAAGAATAAATTACCGGTTATCGTCCCGTTTAAATGCGAAACAGAGAATCCATATTGTCCGCGACGCGTATTATCTCTAATAAACCGATACGGCTCGACGCAAATATTTTCGCGAATTGCGCGCGGCGGTGTTTTCCGGTCGGGCCGTTCGATTTTCGTTGCCGCGTTTCCCAACGATACTAGACCCCCACCCCCCCCCCTCTTCCTCTCCCCCTTCCTTCCTCTGGCGTGAAATCTTCAGCGAAACGACAGCCAGCGTATTATTGGCTTGGCAATTAACCTCTTAGACACGGCTGGATTTTGCGCAAAGAAAATTTCTTCATAACTAAATTGTCATTTTTCTTACTATATATATTTTCTCCATACAACTATTTATAGTATTAATTACATATATTTCTTTCTTAGTATATTGTACATACGCACGTTCACTTCAATCGTCTACTTTCACCCCTTGCACTCGGCTGTCCCTTCTCAGGGGACATCGTAATTCTAGTATATGACTAAACATTAAAGTTTATTAGCGATTTGCAACTATTTCTCGGTGTCTACAAATTCATAGAAATCGAATATTATTATAACAATATTATATATACATATACATATAAACATATATATCGTATACTATATAATAATATAAATGTTTATAAGCTCTGCTAGGTAACATCCATGATGGCGTCGAGTGCTAAGGGTTAATAATTAATAAAACAATTGAGTGAAGCACGAAACATTCACGAAAGCCACTGGCAATGGCGCGTCGTGCCTAAGAGGTTAAGTGATTGCGGATTTTGTTAATAGACGGTCTCAGCTCATTCTTTTGTTTTATCAACGAGCCCAAAGTATTTAAGTTATATTGTTGTCCTACTGTTTGGACTTTAGTCTTCAATTTAGCAAGAAAATTGTATCGATTAGTTATTTAGACGGCATTCTGCCGTCGTACGGTACAAACCGATCGCATTTCGCCAAACTTTTCGGAGGAAGATACCGCGCGCCGCGTCGTTGTAAAACCCGTTGTAACGATCGCGTGGCCCGGTAATTTCATTGCGATTTCTATCGCGTCGTTATCGGACAATTTTCAATATCGTACGAGTTCCGCGCGCCGCCTCTCTTTTGCTTAAACAGCTCGTAAACCCTCGTCGCCGCCCCCCCCCCCCCCCCCCGGTGGCAATTTCCCCTCCGCGTAATTCGCGTCGATACAAGACACCGCTTCGCTATTAGATTGTCCGCGGGCTAATTTTATCGCGACCTTTATCGCGCCGTTATCGAGCAATTTTCCCCGATTCTTTCGCGCGTGACCGCAATCAAATCGCCGGACACGCTGTATTATTCGATCGGCACACAAGCGGAGATTATTCGCGAGTTAATACGTCGGTGCGACGGTTTATCTTATCGCCGTCCCTTTTGTTTGACCGTTCAATTATCTGTCGCGATAAGGACCGCGCGCCCTTGAAGACCGCCGGCTCTCCGTCGACGCCAATTAGACGGACCAAACACGCTGCTTGATTTCGCGAAAAACAAATCTCTATATTAACGTTAACGGAGAATTTACGATACATTTAATTTCCATTTACTTTCCATTTAATTTAGCCCGATACAATTTTATCATAATTTACCATATTCTATTATTCGTGAGCGTGGTAAATCGGCGCTCGTTCCCATGGACCGATCGCAATAGAAACGGACGACGAGGAGAAAAATCTTGGAACGCCGACGGATTATACGCATCTGTCCGTCGTGTTGCGTCGTGCGCGGATCCTGGAATATCTTTTCCCGCGCGTAGACCAGACCGGAACCCCGCAACAACAATAATGATGTCGATTTTGTGCGCGCGTCGACCGACCATCCATCATCGACTGGTTATTATTTAAGCCGCAACTTGACGCCATAAATACGTCGTTAGAGGTAAGTCGTTGCGCCCGGAACAATGTTGTACGCGATGACATTGATGCATCGGGCCTCCATCTTTATCCCGCGCGGCCTGCCTCGCTTATTGCACCCGTCTGGAGGAGCCTCTCTCCGCGCGCGACGGACAATTAGCCTGCTGTCGAATTCACGGAACGGTTTCTCGATCCCGTAGCGACGCGATATCTCCACGAATTAGAAATCTAGCCCGAGCCTACGGATTTCTTTCGGAGCTTCCGAGACATTGTTAGGGTTCTCGCATTCTAAGCTAGCCTAACCTGGGAATCCGAGGACTCGCGTGAAGTTGGCTACCGTTGCGAATAAATAAGCAACCGAACGAATCACTAGCCTGAGTTTTCGAGAGAAGTTCGGCGCGAGAGGACGCGGAACGCGAGGAGTGCGTGCCAAGTCGATGTTGGACTCGAAAAGAGCATCGATACCGTGCGCGGCGGATCGAACAGAGCAGAAAGAGAGGGAGAGATTACGCGTAGGGGAACAGAAGCTAACTCGAATGACTTTGCAGGCAACAATCGAGGGAGAAAGGTGGACGCATAATGGTCGGAGATCAAGAACCATAATAGACCTTAGGGGTATACGCGGCGGGGCACCAACCGACCGACTGACTGACTTATTTGTATTATGGCATTATAGAGGCAACCCTATATCCGGGGGCCCTGTTCGGCCAGGATCGAGCCGACGGTCACGAAGCCGTAGGGACGCCCATGCAGTTGACCTGCACCGCCTAATTTGATGCTTTAACCTATTGTCGGTGCACGACGCCGTTTCTATAAGGCGAGCTCCTCTGTCAGGCATGCTGCCTCCTTCCTCTCTCTCTCTCCCCCACCCCGCTACCGTTTTTCGGCACAATTTCTGGACAGGATGCGCGGCTGGAATCCCGGTCATTGTACAATGTTCGCGTCAATTTCCGAGACGGTTGATCCGCGTTCGACAACGGTCACGGATTAGTTTTTATTGGTCAGCTATAGAACGGTATATATGACTCACTTAACCCTTTGCACTCCAAGCCATTTTAGATCTAAATCTAAAATAATTCTTCTGTCTTATAACATTTAAAGAAGTGTATTTTTCTAAAATTAAACTTAAAATTAAACTAAATTTATATTGTATATATATAAATTTAGTTTAATTTTAAGTTTAATTTTAGAAAAATTTTAATTGTTAAATATGGCACTGTTGGCATGAATCAGTTATGGCACAGTTGACATAATCAATATATATATATATACCAAATTAGTTCTCGTGATTCATACCAACAGTGCCATATTTAACAATTTTTCTAAAATTAAACGTTGTTGCTATAAAAATTGTTTTAAAGGGTGACAAAACAATATCAGTGGTGCCTGAGAGTCACCATACGAGTGCAAATGGTTAAAAACCTCTAAGGGCAGTTTTGATCATCTTGGTTTTGACCATCTACATGTTTCGTAAAGAAAAATTCAATTTGTTCAGCTTGAACGGGTCCGAGGCTCTTTTCCTTTCTCTAGAAAAATATTCAAATTAATAACGATAATGATGATAATAATAGAGATAAGGTCGGGGCGAGAGCCAGTTAACGCCAGCCAGGTTTACAACCCTAAATTGTATTTTATTATCCAAGCGTACTTCTATTTATTGACTTCGGATTCGCCTCTCGGCAGAGATGCGTCCTCCACCTGGTCACCGACAGCGTACAAAGTAGATTAACAATGGCCGTGCCTGTCCCCCCCCCCCCTCCCTCCCTCCTTTCTTTGATCCGTCGTAACCCTACTGACTACCGTCGTGCCGCCCCTTCTGCAAACAGATCGAAATATTTATTCGGAAAGCAATGCCGGCCCCGCCGGGGAAACTCGGTCCGAGTGAATCTGGAAACAAGCTGCTCGGAAATTCTTGTGATCGTTGTAACGAACGCGATCCCGTAGGAAAACAGAGGATCGGATCTCGCCCGGGGCGGTCTCTTTCTGGAACATTGAGTTCCTGCGTGATACGAGCGGCCGCGGCGAAAGAATTTGTCCGTTTCCGACGGGCTCCGACGTCGACGAGCCGGCGAGGTCTGCGAGGGATCACAGGTACAGGTCCACGCTACCTTCCACAGATTTTCTGTTATTCTGAAAAGTGACAAATCGGCGAATTAGACAATTAACGTTAGAAAGACTGAAACTTGGTATATTTATTCATTCGCTTAAAATGTACGAATATAAATACATAAATGATTTCTTTTTTCAAAGTGAAGTAAAATTTTTTTATTGTTAATACTTACTAATAACTTGTTGTATGACCGTAAATAATATAAGAAATATTAAATATTAATTTTAAACAAGTTTCTTCACGCATTAGTGATTCTTTCACAATGCAGTCATTTTGACTGCTTTGGGGCAATGTAGGTATAACACATACCGGAAATGAAAGAGGGAGGGTGGAGGCAACTGCAACGATTAATAAACGCATTTATATGTTGTAGAAAAAGTCACAAAATTCTAAGAAGCTGTGTCATTGTGCAATTGTTTTTCTAATTGAAATTGAAAAGCAAGCAAAACGGCTACCTTGGGCAATCTAGTGTTAATCCGAGCACGTGATCGGTGTACGATACGAACGTTCACGTTCCGTCGAAAGCATCGGCCAAGCAACATTTTATTCGCCTCTTCTGTCGCCGATGAATTCGGGCGGGCGCGGAATCCGTCCCCGAAACAAACACGCGTCAACCGCGTCCTCGCAACCCCGTTCAATTAACTAATTGGAACGATTGTTGTTATTAATTTTGTCCGGGACTCCGGAACTCCGTGATTCCCGTAGCTGCGCCAGGGCAGCGCAGGGGGTTAAGGGGGGTGGGATGTGCACCGTATGAACCGGGGGAATGGAATTTTACTTAAAAGCTTGTTCGATCGTCGTTGCGTCGCGCCACGCCGGCACGGACCGGAGGGCGGAGGGTAAGGGTGCGATATTCAATTAGCGACAACGATGACACATCGTTGTCTTCGTCCGTCGCCAAACGAAGCGGAAAGGACCCTCTCGGGGGCTGACCAGCTGTTAGCATAAAGCCTTCGTCCCTGCGAATATTATTCTCTCCGTCCACAGAAGTCGTTCGTTCCTCGGCGCGTCTCATAAAAATTACGAGAATACGCGTTCGACGCCGCTCCCCGTGATTCCTGTTCGTGATTTACGCACGGACGAGCCGAATTATTTCGACGCGTGGAACGCGAAAAAAAAAATGTCGGTGCGCGCGTATTGGCTGCCAAAGTAGTTTTGTTAATGAAATTGGTCGATCCTTCCACAGCCAGCAACTACCAATAAAAGTCGATTCGTTCGAATGCATGGTGTTCGTTTCGATAAATTACGAGAATTTTTTCCTAAATTAATGTTACCAATTTTGCCGTTTATGAAAATAAGCTCGTTAAAATAATTACGAAACGATAGAAATATCTACGAAGCTTCCGTATCTCGCGATCGGACCGTGCAATTTTTATTTCGCGTGAAAAAGTCCTTGTAGGACCATCTTAGCATTTAATAATACTTCATTTTTTCTTATAAACTATTCCCCCATATTTCATATAAGTCTTATAATTCTAGTTTCAACAATTAATCAATTCGCCTCAATTATATATTTTTTATTTTATAGATTAGCTACATTTATTGAAATAAAATGTCTCAATGAAAATAAAATCTGTAATAAAAATTGTCATTAAATTCTATATTAAATCAAAAAAATATTTCAGAATCATAATATTTATTTATGTCCGATTGTAGCGATATCAGGAGTATCATTATCAATTATATATTTGTTATTTTATAGATTAGCTACATTTATTGTAATAAAATTTCTCAATGAAAATGAAATCTGTAATAAAAATTGTCATTAAATTCTATATTAAATCAAAAAAATATTTCAGAATCATAATATTTATTTATATCCGATTGTAGCGATATTAGGAGTACACTCGATATCGTACAGCTTAGCCAAAGGATCGCCAATGAGCTTCGTCCGTGTCTCGTAATCGCGCGGCATGTGTGTTCAGAAAAGAGCACGGCTCGTCGAGGGACAATTGTCAAACGATCGCGGCGGATGTTTCTAAATTTTCGAACAGAGCGTAGCCGCGACGCGCGGTGCCGATAACGAACGATTTTTCCCAAGGAACTGCGAGGAATTCGCGAGGGGTCGCGCGTAGATCGGCACCGCGGATATCCAACGGACGAGTTAATGGCGGAAAAAGGGAAGAAAGCCGGGCCGGTGTAACTGCCTTGGCGAACGAGTGAACACAGTCGGAATCGAGTCGAGTGAAGCGACGTAGGCCAGGGTGGGCCATAAACAAGTGCTTACCGCAATCTAATGCGTCTGTAATTGCTCGAGCACCAGTATCTTCCCCAACGGTCCCACTTGCTCCCGCGATTTAATTACTATGTAAATGTCGCATTCCCTAAACTGTCCGTTTCCCCTTCCCCGGCCTCCCTCCCGCCCTCCTCCACCAACGCCGCCGCCGCCGCCTCCACCTCCTCCTGCCAACCCCTCCGCGCCCCGCGACCGTGCCCGTGCCCCTGCTGTCCCCTTTTCCCGCTGTCGCCCGATGTCCTTAATTACTTTATACGTTATTATAGCCCACCAACTACTGTCGACCGTACTCACTCCATCCGACAGCCCCTGGCATCGTTTCACTCCATTCCGGTCCGCCATATTGTTCGCCGGGCTTTAAACTCCAATCTCTTAACATTTTTGCTCCTCCTCCTCCTCTGCACTCGCTCTCTCTTCCTCTTCTGTTTCCTCTCTCCCTCTCTCTCACTCACTCTCTCTCTCTCTCTCTCTCTCTCTCTCTCTCTCTTTGCCTTTTACAGGACTGTATACATACCGAATAACAATCGTTCGACTAAAGTGTCTTCAACCCTTTCTTCTGAAAAAAAAGAACATCAATGTTATTCCGTTTCCAGTTCGGTTTCGAGATTTGCCATCTCCGCGAATAATTCTAGTTAATGACGCGGGCGACTGTGTTAGAGGCGGCGCACGGGTTACGAGAACGGAAATAACGAGACACGTAATTCCGTGCCGTGCCCGTTATAAAGTACATCGGGAGACGGCCATGCGATCAAAACGTAGTTAAGCGCCGCGGGCATTCGAAACTGCTAAATACGTTTTTAAAGATCGGGCCACCGGAGAGGTTACTCGACTCACGAAACACCGGCACAATTGTCCGCCACGGCGGAAACCTAATTTTCTTGTACCAGCATTTCGATCTTGTTCCGTTTTCGATATACCAGATTGCCTCTGTGTATAATTTCGATGAAAGAAGTAACACCAATTTTGGGGTTATGTTCAAACTAAACGGATCATATTGTGAAACAGGCTTTTTCAAGAAATTGCGCGTTATCTCTATGAAAAATTATCCGGAAGACTTGCGACGCGCGTGTCGCTTAACAAACCGGTCGAAACGAATGTTTCCCAGGTTCCTGGCATATTTGCAAACGTCGTCCGATGAACGCCGGTGCTTGCGCGAACCGTTCGAGGACTATCAATCGCGTCTGCCCCGTTTTTGGCAGAGAGCATCGGCTGATCGGATCGACACGATCCTCTTTGTCTGTGGCCCTAGTAAGTCTTAGCCGGTGGACAGTATAAATGGGTTCGCTGTCCACAGGAGTCCGATAATTTGGCAGCGGAGAGGGTTGTAAGAGGGCTCCCGGACCAGTTTGTCAGCGACCGATGTACCTAAGAGGGTCATCCGACTCCGCTACGTCAATTTGTCTCGCACCGCAATGGATAAACTTGCTGCGCGATCTGTCACCGGCGATTCTCATTGAAATTCGATCGACCGTAAACAGTTTGCTGCTCGTACTTTGAATGTTACGTCCCTGCGCCATATAAATGCGATGGCGAAACGCGCAACGTTCTGCGGAACAATACAATGGTTTAAATATCATTTAAAGAAAATTTTATAAAATCTTATAAATATCAAGTACAGGCAGTCCTTAGAGATCTTACCGCAAAGCGCAATGCGAATTGCGGCGAGGATCATCTGCTCCTGAAAATGTTAAAGAAGCGTCAATTGATGCAGTGCCAGAAGCATTTAATTTCAATATAATTAATATTTTCCGGCAACCGACTAACCTTCGAGAGGGGAGTCATAGTTAAAATATAAATTTTGTTACATTGCAGGCGTAATGTATGCACTGTTATGACTAAAAATGCTAGTAGACACATTTCACAATGTATACGTAATTATTATTTGCATACTCGAGTCGTAATTAAATAATTATAAACGATTTTCATTTTGTTTTTCAATACTGAATTTCCAAGCAAATGATTCATACCGCGTCTCCCATAAGAACCCGTGTTAAAACCGGCACGGTATTTTTGCTGCTTGCAAACGACCGAATAGCGCCACTAAATTGCAACGGCAAAACGCCCAAACTGTTCGCCGAATAGTTCCGCGAAGGACCGACAGATGGCGCACCATGTAGTTTTTATTCCTTAGAATAAAATGGTGGTGCCATCTGTGGAGCGCTCTAAGTACTAATTAGCGAACAGTTTGGGGTTTTTAACGCTATTATAATTGTCGCTGTACGGGCGTCGAAAGGAGCTTCACTGTTTTTCCACCAGAGGTGCCACATATGGTTAAAGTGTGGCATGGAGGATTGAACAAGAGACGAACGCGATGACAACAAACTGTTAACGATTGAAAAAGTGAATAAAGCTGTTATTTGAAGATTAAGAATGCCTCCTAAGCCGGTATATTTATTGATATGTGTATTCACTTTTAATACATATATGTTTGTTTTGTAACTCGTAACCTTTGACAGCAGACTGTACAACTGTGTTTATCGTTTCTAGGGTAATAAAAAATCAGCAGCGGTTAAGAAGAGTACTGTGACCCCAGAATCAACAAGTGTTGCGAGCACTTCTGAAAATAAAACTGCAGAAACCGCAAGTGGTTTGACGCAAGAAGCCGAGGATCAATTCGAGCTTGAATTATGTTGGTGCATTCAGGAATTAGAAAAATCTTTAACCACTGGCAAATTGTCTAATAAGCAGACGCAAGATTTAACTAAAAATTTAAATGTCTTAAAAAGCAATGCTGCACCTTTGGTAAAAAAGAGACAAGTAATGAGAAATACTTTAGGGAATTACCGGGAAAAAATGGCTTTAGAACAGCAGAAACATGCAAGGACAGCATCGTCCATAAAATTTATGTGTACGTCAAAGCAAAAAGAAAAATGTGTGTTTGTTAAAAAAGCGATATGTAAATCAACGAAGGAGCCACAAGATGTAAACAGTGACGATACTTTGTCAAAGACTGATGATGTTTCTGCTAGCAATATCGAGACTATGTTTAAGTTTAATTTCACAATGAAAGAATAATTCTGCATTTTCTACATCTGCCTGTCTAAAAATGTACATACTATTATTTTCCATTAATCGATCAGTATAATGTATTTTACTATTTATAAATAAATAATGCGCTTTATCAAGTCAGTGTTCTTAAATAATTTTCCATTTGGTAGACTAATACACTCATTTTAAACCAAGATCAAATATTAATTCAGTAACGTAATTACTATTAAATGCAATCGATTTACCAGTTGTTAGCATTCCATTATATACACGAACATTAACGTCGTTTCCAAGACGGTCCTGTGGCGCAACGGATAACGCGTCTGACTACGGATCAGAAGATTCCAGGTTCGAATCCTGGCAGGATCGATATATTTTTTTTCTGTGTTTTTCTTATTTATTTTAATATTAACATCAAGGCTTAAATAAATATTCTGTTTCATAAATTTATATGATAAAATTGCAATAAAAAAAAAAGGAAAATGTAAAGATTGAATTGTAACTCTGACTTGATAATGTATATAGCAAAGGGCATTAAGGTTGCGACTCAAAATAAGAATCCAGTTATGTAAATAAATATTATGTTGTGATATATTTAACAACCAGTAGTAACAAAGGTATTTCGTCTCTCTTACGTACTTATAGCAACAGAACAGCACTCTTTATCGTATGGTACAAGCTGGAATCCGTACGTAATTATATGTATATGTGATACATACACGTAGGATGTCTCAAAAGTCTATCGCAAAATTTTATCAACCTGTCGATGTGGATGCGATTAGAAAGCAAGATTGTTGACGACAGCCGCGTACGGTCGGCGTTTCTTTCCTGTCGATGTCTCTAGTCAACAGATCATACAAAGAAAATTTTTATATATATATATATATATATTAATTTATATATATATATATATAAAGCTCAAAAGAATTATGTCGTTTACCCTCGTGAACGCGTGTGAACCTAAAACCTCGGATGATATGAAGTATCAAATATACGAGTTAGGAAAAAGAATGCATTAGACTCTTACGACGTCCCATACAAATATACATATTCTCCGAAGGGAATTTGCTCGGCCGTTCATTCCTCAGCATTCTTAATAACGTAACAGTTGATATATTGTATCTAGAAAAAGAGAAATCAGTTCCCTCCGTGGACCGGGCCAACTGACTCAACTCATTAAGACTCGGTTAATGACTTTGTTACGATCCTAAATAGAAATATCCTCTTATTAAAGAAATATGTTTTATTTATTTATTTTGTTTTTTTATTTATCTAGTATAGACTTATATTAAATATATAATTCTTTTATATCTGTTCATTTCTCTCATTTAAATATTTTCTTTGAATCATCATCTGTTTATCATCATCGTCGTCGTCGTCGTCGTCTTCTTCTTCAACTTTTTTTTATCTTTTCGTATCGTTTTAATTTCTTTATTTATTCTCTCTTTTACACGATCTCTCTTTCGTACGCGATAATAATATACGCCCGAGTAAATCACGATACTGTATCACGCTCTCGACGATTGCAAGCGCGATTTTATTTTCGATTTAATTCTTTATTATGTCGCTTCGGTCGTCTTTGGTAGAAGCACGCGCCACTTCATGGAACGTCGTATCCTCGTCGTGTTCGCTCATTAGAGAATTTCTTCGGTCGCGTCTCTCTGTTCCCTGAGTCGGTGTACAACCATTTCAGTCTTCGCCATTTTTTTTCCCTTACCAACACACAATTTCTCACTTTCCTTTTCGTTTTCGCACACTTGTTCCTTCATTTCACAGGCTAAATCGACGCCGCAGCAACTCACGGACACGTTAACATAAAAGTAATAATCGTTAACAGACGTTGCTCTAGGTTCGCTACGGTTCAACAATTTGCACAAGAATTGGCAGGTCTTGCGAGATGCTACTAGACATAACAAAGACCACCGTTCAATACAATTTCCTCGTCATTAAGCGTCCCGTACTTGATAAAGTACCGAATTTCTGGTTTTGAAACAGCTTCGAGTGCAAAAAGTTCAACCAGTTAACGTTTACAATAAAGCATTAACAAATTCAACAGAAACAATAGAAATACCCAGTAGGTTACGCTAAAAATCGATTTAAAGATGTAAAAAGATCTTTTTTTCGTAGAACGTTTCGTTTAGGAAAAATGTTGCATTTGAAGGTACGAGCGTCATGATTTTGGCTTTTGAAACCATACTCTTCAACAACGCAATTTTATTACATTATTTCAATTTGTCATTTTCTGTGGAACGTTCTTTACGCTTTAGAATAAATTCGCAAGTCGCTGTTTAAACAACCGATCGATCAACGAAACTCAGAACGTAATGGACGACCACCATCATCGTTCAAAGAACCAGCTCTCTCTTTCTCTTTCTGTTAATCTCTGCCTTTCATCTCTGTTTATCTCTCAAAAACGCTGCAGTTTCAACTCCTCGCCGATGACTGACACCTAAGACAGAAATCGGAATTTCGAACCGGCTTCCACGAAACAGCAATTTTGGACTAGAAGTAGGCATGTTCGTTGACGTGTGCGGAGCTCGAGATGCACAGCGAGGAGTTCAAACGTCGCGTTAAAAACATCTACGAAAATAAATCTCGCCGCGGAATTCCTTTCAACATTCTCGAACCGCTCTCTAAAAAGTGCAATTATCTCTCCCTTTCCGCTCTTCAATAACAATTCGATGCTCCATCGATTAAATCGCTCTCTCTCTCTCTCTCTCTCTCTCTCTTTCTCCCTCTCTCTCTCACGTATGTTCTCGCTCGATCGAAAGTACGGCCAAGCCGAACCGAATCCGATTTGTTCAAGGTCGCTCGATCCTACCCACTTCAATTATTGGACTGTGAGCGGTCATGGAACTCAAGGACAAAATATGAAAACATAATTTCGAACGTAACATTTAGGCACAATCGGATTGGACGCAGGATATAATTTCCGCAACCTTGAGGAATCGATTCCCATCCGGTTCGATCGGTTGAACGCATTCGAACGAAAGGAATATCGAGAAACACCGCATAATACTCGATGACCTCTTCCACCCTAATCTCTAACATCCTATATGCATATAATGTACACATGTATGGTTTCGTGTGTGTTCGTCGTGTACAAGTGCACACGCATACAAGTATATAAAGGGTGTCCCAAACTTTAATGTTCAAACATTGTCAGTGTATTCTATGGCACAAAATAAGGGAAAAAATGTTATATAAACATAGGTCATATAGAGCTTCATTAAGAAGTTATAACAAAAATTGGTTGCTAACTTAAGACTCTTAACAATCCGCACTTGGCTTGGTTTTACTTACTTTAAAATACTAAATCTAACAAATCTCATTAAAATAGAAAGTTTTGCTAAATCTCAAAAATAGCCTGAAGTCGAGTCCGCACCGTAATCATAAACTACGCCCTTTACGCTAATAGCTATTACTAGCGAAATTCATTTCAATAATTGGTGACCTCAGGTAGTAAACATACCTTACATAATTACACTGAAAAACACAATATTGTTGATTTAAGTCACAGCAAGTTGATTACTATTCTTTTTCAGAATTTTTGTTATAACCTCTTAACAAAGCTCTGCATGACCTACGTTAAAATAACATTTTTTTCTTACTTTGTGCTATAGAATACGCTGACAAAGTTTGGACATTAAAGTTTGCGACACTCTGTATATACATACATACATATATAATATTTTTATAAAGATTCAGGACTAAAAATCAATGTATAAGAATAGCATTGTCGATATATGCTCGTGAACAAAACCGTTTCGAGTACTCTGTAAAATCGGTGAGTACATTTCGCTCTTTTCCTCTTTCTCACAAGTTCAGACGCATACATTCTCACCAGGCATTCTTTTAGTCGGGTACACGCCTATCTCGTTAAATAAATAAGTTTTCCTCGCCGTTCACGATCTGTTCGAGGTGGGGCGCGCGTCTCGCCGCCTCGAAATTGTCTTTTCATCCACTCGCTATCGTCGGCGAGCTTCCGGAGGCACATTTTTCTAATTTTTTTTTTCGGGGAGGTCTCGCGCGTTCGGCTCTCTTCCTCTTTCGATTTGTTCCCCACTTTGTTTTATCGTGACACAATGGTCCGCTACCAGCCTCCCGCGATTCACCAATCGGATGACTCGCCGGGAAATTGTCTTTCGAAGCAAGGAGGACGTCCGAGGTTCGCCATTTAGAAACTTAGTAAGTAGAAGCGTCGTGCGATGGACAGACACAGGCGTCGAGTTCTGATCGATGGCACGCGCTCTTAAGGAATATTCACGGTCGATTGCCTCGGACATCGTTTCATGCCATGTATTTTATTATTCGCTTGTTTATTTTTCACCGGCGGTCACCCATCTTGGCGGTTACTTAGAGTGGAAGACTTTAAAGGAGCGTGGGATGAAGAAGAATGTCGATAAGAAAGAAACTCTTTGATAGTTGGATTAAATCTGAATTAAAATCAAGTCGGATGACTTTAGAGAAAAATGAGGGATGAATGAAAATGGAGGGGGAAGAAAGAAAGAAGTTTTATGCTTCCGGATGTTTCTTCTAAGGCCGTCCACTCTAACTTGCGAGGATCTAATTGCTGATAATGGATCATCCTGTGTATTGTGAAACGATAGGGCGGGGGGCTGAGTAGAAGGCGATTCGGGTATCGGGAACCACACCCAGGGGGGAAACGATGAAGCGCTTCAACGTTTTTACGGTTCATCACAGACAACGTGAAAGAAAGAATCAACGAGAAGAAGAATCTGGTGCGTTAGGATTGGGCAAGGAACGTCGACGTTCCTCCGCAACAACTGTGACGCTTGTTTTAGGAGAATATATTATTATATACACGTATGCCCAGTAGTATCGACACTGCGGAGCTAGTCGAGCATAATACTTGGTATAAGACAACACTTTCTAATCTGGAACATATTTTGTCAGGTAGATAAAATAAATGAAAATAATCGAGAAGATTCGAAGTTCGCGGTGTCATTGGTTACATTAAGTAAAAAATGTATTGAAAATTGGCATAATTGTTACTTAAAAATTTTGCATTGTTTTATTGCACCGGCTTCGTTCGAATAAATTAAAATCTCTGCTACCATGTATTGAATTAATTAACAGTGAATGGTAGCAGAAATAAAGAAAAATTTACTTCTCGATAAACGAATCGCGTTCCTTTGTTCATGTTTGGAGACCTACGTTCGACAGTTCTGCTCAACGAGTACCGTAAGCAGGGCATAAAATTAAAACGTATCTAGTAATTTAAAGATTTGTGATAAGGAACCGTGTCGCGCAGGGAGCCCATTGCAAATCAAGTACGAGGTCAGATTAGCGATAACATTATTGTATACCTCTTGGCATGGTCTCGAAAACAAATACATTATCTTTTTACCGGAGTATAGACTTCACAGCAAAATGAAACGTGTTATCTACTATTAGGCACTCTTTCCTCCATCAAATCTCTGTCTCCGGAATTCCTTAAACTATGTTACACTTCGCAAAATTATTCTAAACTGCACAGATTCCAAAAACATGTTCTCCTAGACACACGACTGTGAAAGATTCGTTATAATCTTTGAAAAAATCATTCTCAACGAAAAAACGCTTTTCAATAATTCTGCGCGCCGCGTCGAGATCCACTGTCCATACACCATCAACCCGTAATTAGTATGGGCGCAGGGTCTATCGAAAACGGAAGCGCGTCTGAATCATGTAACGCACGAAATTCGAAAGGGTGCTCCCTGGGCCAAGTTCCGGAAATAGGAATGACGCAATGGTTCGCTCGCGCGTGAGCTTCGAAGGCAGCAACGTTACAACAACAGCATCATCAACATCATCATCACGTGGCAAATGCATAGGAGACACGAGGAGGTGTGAGACTGCCGAACCGATTCGAGGTGGGAAACACGATCTACTCCACGATGATGGTCGCTAACCGTTTGGGCCGTTTCCCGGCCTTTTGTTTTCGATGCACGTCCCTGGGATCGGTGTGCGAGCCTTCCGACACTGCCAGGTCCTCGCCAGCCTCCAGCTTTCTTTTCCTGGACCTGGTGACGGGCCCGGTTCTGCTTTTATAGACTTCGCTGCCGGCGTGTCTATTGTACCGCTGAGACTTGGCTTCGTCGTCGTCGTCGTTGCCCTTCTTGCGCCGTTTCTTGGGCATGTCCTGCTGCATGATCCTCGGTGAATTCGAGTCGGAGGAAGACGATAGGGAGCTGAGGTACTCGTTCACCTTGTCCTCGCCGAAATCAAACGCGCTCGGTTGGGCCGGCGAGGCCGAAGTTGCAGGATTCGTGGCGGCGCTCGGTGGTCGCAGCAGCTGCATCGAGGGGCTGGACGATGTCGTGGATGCTGAGGAGGACACTGAGCTAGAAGTCGAACGTTTGTGGAGCTTTCGGCGCTGGGCGAGCCTTGCACCGTCGACCTCTCGCAACCGGAAGCCCTCCGGCTTCTCCAAGAAACACGCGTTCGTGTTGATGTCAAGCGTAACCACGTCGACGGAAGTACTAGATTCGGCTAGCCACGGGTGATTCGCCAGCCCGTTCGCGGTCAGTCTTTTGTTAGGATCGACGGTCAACAGGCCCTTCGCGACCTGCTTGGCCAGGCTAGACACGTGATTCCACTCCTCACCTTCGAAATCAATCTCCTCCGCTTTGATTCGAGTGACCAGATCCGGTGAACCGATTCTGAACAGCGGCTTCCCGGACAGCATAGAGTACAGAATAGCGCCTAAACTCCAAAGGTCGCAGCTCTGGTCGTAACCCTGCCTGGCCACAACCTCGGGTGCAGCATAAGGGAGCGTGAAGCAAGGTGTGTGCAAAGGCTCGCAGCCTCGCTTGACTCTCGCAAAGCCGAAATCGACGATTTTCACCGGAGACTCCTCGCCCATATGTGAAAACACTATGTTCTCGGGTTTCAAATCCCTGTGCACGACGCCCCTCGAGTGCATGAATCGCACCGCGGACGCCAGTTGACGCATTATCTTGTTCGCCTGTTGCTCCGTGAACAACCTCTGTCTCCTCAGCAACTCACCGCCGGACAACAGCTCCATCACCACATAGGTGTGCGCTCTGTCTTGTAACACCTCCACCAGCTTGACCACGTTCGGATGTCCCTGGCAGGTCCTCAACAGGCTAGCTTCTCTGCCGCAGTCAACTCTCCGACTGACGATCTTCACGGCAAACTCCTGCTGCGTTTTCCTGTGCCTGCACTTGCGACAGACCGAGAAGCTACCGTCGCCGAGCGCCTCCTCGCGAGGATCTACCTCGTAGATTTGAAAAAAGGTGGACTCTTCGAATCTAGCAGCCAGAACGTCAGAAGCGGACGGCCGTTGCGACTCCGTGCTGGCCTTCGTGGCCTCCTTGAAGATGTCCTTACTGACCACGTTTTCGCCGAACAGGATCGACGGCGCCACGTACGAGTAACCTCTGAAAATCTTATCGTAGTTCGGTGGAACCACCGCTGGACTGTCCGCCGCGATCATTTTCGTGAACTCGTCGGAGAAATTACTGGTGTCCAGCTCGTGGGTAATGACTGGAACGAACGGTGGAGGGATCTGCCGTCTTTCCAGAGCGCTCCAGCTAAACGGTGCCGGCGCTTTCCGGAAGAACGGATGGTCCTTCAATTCTTTCGCATCGTCCGGTCCTCCTCCCAGTCTCTGTCGCGGGTCCTTTACCAACAGTCGTAGAATGAAGTCGCGAACCGTGGGACTCAAGTGGCTCGGGATCGGCGGGTCCGTCTTCAGGATTCTTCGAGAGATGTCCTGCTGCGTGTTCTTCTCGCCTTCGACCGTAAAAGGAGACGCGCTGGTCAGCAATTCGTACGTGAGCACGCCCACGCTCCACCAGTCCACTGCCTGAAAATCATTCACGTTTCGATCATCGCCTCGAGGAATGTCTTTTCCGGCCTCGGTTCTTGGAAAGCCAGTTAGAGGATCGTTTGAGCTACGGGTATTTTTCTCGGTCTAACCAGCTACTCGAATTTAGAATTCTCTTTATTCGAACGCTCTTTGTACTTTAACATTTAAAGGTCGACCACCGGTGCCCGAGAATTCTATTTACCGCAAGGAGAACGTGTTACAGTTGTTATAGATGTTATGCATAATGGTTTGTCCTCCGCTGTCGTTTCTCTTCGTTTTAGTAAACAGTCAATGCTTATGCAATGTATAAATTTTCTTTAACAATAATGAAACCAGAGTTAAATAGATTCATTGCAGAATTCTTCTAATATTTTTACAAATTAGTGCAATACCAGTATCAAAAAATCATAGCGGTTTCCAATCCGTGGTTCTAGATAATAGAATTCAAGAATTATTTGGTTGACTTTAAAACAGAAAGAAAAACGATTGCTAGACTTAAGATGACCCAGTGGAAATAAGGTTGCAGACAAAGCTGGTTTGTGCAATGCTTGTTTCCTGTTGCCTCGAGTACCCTGTACTCTAATACAAAAACGGAAGTGGTGATGATAAAGAGGTCGCGTCGCGTCGTTGTTTTACGTTCCCATGTGCGGTCGCACCGCGAAATGGTCAGACCAATTATCGGAATGAACAACGCGCCGATAAACACCTAGTTTGACAATGACAATACTCGGGGAGCGCGATAGTCGACTTCCAAGAACAACGAGGGAACGGAGATCGTGACGTAAATTCATCCTGACTCACAAAATCGTGGCCCGCGGAACCCCCTCGTACCACTTCCGGTGCCATGTACTCGATAGTTCCGCAAAAGGAGTAGGCACGAGCGTTGCTGTCCCTTTCGTGCGGCAGGAACTCTTTGCTCAGACCGAAATCTGTTAGCACGATATGTCCCTCGCCGTCCAATAAAATGTTTTCCAGCTTGATGTCCCTATAAATGATCCCCAGCTACAACAGAAATATCGTTAGTCTCCTGGCGCTTTTATAGTCGATACACCGTCGATGGTGTATTTTGCAATAATAAATAATTGATGACGAAATATCTTAACACTTAACGAACGGTGCCCCGTAGATTTACGTTTTTCCTTGAATTTTTATTGAAATAGTGTAAGAAATATAATTGATTTAATAAAGTTTTATTGTAGTTACAATGCTTTAAATCCATACATTCATGTTTATTTAATTTCCCCTGGAAAAATGCCCGGAAACTAGGAAAAACAGAGCAGATTCGACCCGTCCGTTATGTGTCAAAGAAATATTTATTCGAAACAATACGAACAACGCCAAACTCCGATTCGAATAACCAGCATTTATTCGCTGCAACGTTTCTACGTTTGTTCTTGGACGCAAAAGTGTTCGACGTGAAAAATATTTTCAAACGTAACTCTGTAAACTGTCGTCGTAACGATCAGTTCGAAACAATTAATTATAAACACGTTACAGTTTTATTTGAAGAAATGAGACCTCTAGATAATTGAAATCGCACGAAGGACAGAGGAGGAAGAGACAACTGTTGTTCTCGAAGTATGGATCGCGAAGTGGAGGGTACGAATATCTACCGATTAATAGGCTGTCGTGGCTAGACCGTGGGTTTTCTGCAGTTGCACGAATGTTACGAATAAGACAAGGCTAATAACCCGTTAAGTCTCAAAGGAACTACGCTAATTTACTTCGATCCATTCGCGAGACCAATCTGCTGTTAAAATTTCGATTTTCAAATTAAACCAAAGCGGTATTTCCAGAGCGAATCGTTGAAGAAATCGATCCTTTGCTTTCGAAGAATATTCAGTCGTGTAAGATCGTGTTTCTTAAAGACAAAGCAAACCTCCGAATCGAATCGTCGAGCGAGTTAATTATAATTTGATAAGAGATTCGATATCAGTCGAGCACCAAAATTAGAAAGATCAAACGTTATAAATAGAGAAGGAACGAGCGGTGCGGTTTACCTTGTGTAGATGTTCCAACGCCAAAATAATTTCGCCGATGTAAATCCGCACTTCGTCCTCGGTGAAGTGTTCTCGCTGATATAAATGCGTAAACAACTCGCCGCCGCTGACATAATCTGGAAGTTAAGCAGAGTTCTCGTTGTTTAACCTTTTCGGGGCCGAGGGACGATATAAGAGTTCGGGACAATCGGGACGAAAAGCTGGACGAACCGCGCGGCGATGATCGGCCGAACGGTTCAATGGAGACGGTTGTTTGCGCGAATTCCAGCGAAACCTTAAAATAACCGATCGTGATACGCGAGAACCGTGGCACGGACAACGGAATAAAAAAAAAAAGGTCTCCTAGAACTTCGGGAACAATGAACTAGTTTCTTTCTACGGTCGAATCTCGCGCGAGACGATGAATTTTTCAACTTCCTCAACACGATGGACATCGTAAAATTATAAATCGCAGAATCACGGGTAACGTTATTTCTAAATATATTCCCGATTGTAAAGAATACGTATTTGCACGAACAATTTACATCGTACGTTCGCTACGAGCGTCACCAGGTGTTCCCGCAATGCGCGCGAATATGTGCACGGAATTATTTTTAAACGGGTTGTTATTTAAGGTCGATCTAACGGGCTGAGGGTGCGTTTAATAAAGTATCGCTTTGGTTGTAGGTAATTATAATACAGTAACGCTAGCAGAACCGTCGAAAGGAACGGTAACAGCGAAAGCAACTGCAAGAGGTCAAAGTTTCGTGATAATATTTTCTGGGTCAAGCGGAATGTTTTGTAATCGACCCTGAAACAATTCGAGCATCGAAGCGATGCCAGTTTTTCAAACAATAAGACACTTCAGATAGTTTTCTGCATATCGTAGCTTGTACATATTCTCGCTCAATTATATAATTCTTTCTACATGTCAAGATATCGATTGCTACGCAGTTTAATCTTCATAGAAAAGAAATCGGCAGCAATGATTTGCACCCGCGGTAACGATTATACCTGCAGCAATGAGTACCTTTACCCTGCTAGAAAAATCTAGACAAAACGAGTCGCGATTTCTTGGTAGAAAAAAAAGAAACGCCGAGGAAGGCCTAGAGAGCGACCCTTAAACAGAGTCGGAGTGGTCGTGTATGTTTTACCTAATATCAAGTGGAGCTTCGCGTCCGTCTGAAAGGCGTAATGCAGCGTAACTAAAAAAGGACTGTCTCGAACGGCCTCCAGGACTTGTCTCTCCGTCTTTGTATGCTCCGTTGTTTTCTTCTTTTGCACGATGAACGCTTTCTTCAGGACTTTCATGGCATAAAGACGACCAGCGTCGGTGCCAGTTCTCTTTCGCACCAGGAACACCTTCCCGTAAGCTGCGCAAAAACAATTCCTGTTTCTTGTACACGTGGCTCCGCACACCTTCTATTCGAGATACGGTCGTCAGTTACGATACAAACAGGGAGAAACGATACCGTCGAACCCTAATAAATCGTTATTTCACGGTGACGAACAGAGGGGCCACGGATCTTTCTGTATAATAACATACATATAAAACGTATAATATTTATACATTGCATACAACGAGCAGTGTACTTGGCACAGGTTTGCTGTAACGAAACTACTAATCTGAGCGATCATGTTGCACCGCCAATTGCATTAGAAAAAATGTTAAATAGGTCGTGTAAATAAAGAGAATGCAGAAAAATCCGTGATCCAGTAATAACAGCTACTATCTTCCCAGATCCGTCGAGTACCATTAGCAACAATACTAAAGCACTTGAACCGGATCCACAGTCGCGATAACCAGGTATCTATTCCCGATCAAAGTGCCCACCGATTAAAACTCTCAGATACTCTGCTCACACCCGAGCCATACCAAAAGTAATGGCTCGGATGATTAACTACCACCTCGTTAAGAACTTAGCGGCCTTTGCACAGAAACAGACTCTACGTTCTACGTACCTCCGGTTCCAAGGACTTTCAACAAGTCGAAGTGCGTCATGTCTACCCTCTGGCCTCCGCTGTCCGCCAGGTTCACTGTAACCAGAAACACATCGCTTTGTTATTTAGTCGTTCGTTTTTTCCTGTTGCGTCGCGCGGAAACGCGAAACAGAATTGACGAACCGAGTCCGTCTTATTCCTCTGTTCCGAAAAAGGGGAGGAAAAACTCGGTTCTCCAATGTCAGAGATCTCCCGTGAATCAAACGCGTTTCGCATGCGATTACCTCGATATATGGTAATGTTACCGAGGTTGTCTGTGATACACCGTAACGTTAATTTATTTCAACGATAATCAAAATAATATGACAAACAATTACAGACAATCAAATTTTAGTATTATTGGTATATTTTGTAGTTGTTCACGATTGTGAAACTATAAAAACCGATTCCAAAAACTTGGAATCGACTTCTAATGTAATTCTGTATCTACAATGCGTGGGTTAATTTGGTGAATGTGATGGGTAATAACTGAACTCTGTGTATGTACATCGATTAATATCTTTTGTCCACGATTTCGGGCAAACGCAAAGCAGCGTGTGCGTCGCGTCGGGTTTGGTTGGGTAGGGTCGGGTCGGGTCGGGTCGGGGAGAATCGTCTCGCTCGTTTTCTCCGGATCGTTGTTTAATTCCGCGCGACGACAATAACAGAGATCGAGAGACGTGGTCGGCGGGGTAGAGCAAAGTTCATCGAGCGGCTTCGAGAGAGCCAGGTTCTATTCCGACGAGCGAGTTATTAACCGATAAAACAAAATGGTCGTGTAATCGAGCCGATAAATCTATCTACGGCGTGTGTGTTTGCCGACCGAGCAAAACGAAAAACGGGAACCGCGGACCTGGGGGGGACTTTCATCGGGACACACGCTGGTTATCGAAATATACTGTTAACCGAACTTTCTATTCGAATGCCTTCAGACGCGGACTTTCGATCGGTCCAACTTTCGTCTCGCGCTTTCGAATGCGCGACGAATTATCCCGCGTTTTAATAAACAAGTTCGCGGACTTTTTGTTCTCGACGCATTGTTGCACCGTTTATACGAGCGTCCGGTATCAGAATCATCATCGTTTCTAAGCTGATCGATATCTCCTTAACGATACTTAAAAATGTTGGAGGAACAGTTTGCACGATTCAAAATGATTTCTTTTCAAAGGTCATTTTTTTTAAGATTTCAAGATGAAGACGAATCCAATTATCTATAGTGACACGATCTTCTGCGTCGGTGAATTGTACAAAAGCGACGAGAATATGGTATACAGGGGACTGTAAAGGTAACTGTGATCAAGGTGGAATACCCGTGGCCAATTGCGCCAGCACGATTTCGATTATTCGTCGGATCGAACACATTCTTCCGGCGACTAGCAGTTTCCTAGCTGGCTGCTTTTCTTTTTCCCCGATGATATTTCCGCTCTGATTCGGCACCCGTTTTTTCCCTTTCGTTACGAAAGCGTCTCTCCTTGCAGGAGAACGATGATCCAGCGATTTTTGGAACGATACGTTACGGAATTAAAGATCGACTTTCACTGGCTGACTTCGCCGGGCGAATCGTTTATCGCGTCGTTAATAAATTGTCTTGACTTCCGATCGGGATCGTACCAATTTTCTGCGTTTTACCACTGCAATCGATTGTTAGGAGAGAAGTGGCACGAACGAGAAAAATCACTGATACATTACCATTAGGTAATCGTTAATCCTTAATAATATATCTCACGTAGAGATATATTATTAGACGAACAAAAAAGGAAGTCCATTCCGGAAACTTCGATCTCACAGTCTATTAATTAAACGTTCCGATAAAGATGTGTACTATAGTTTTCAAAATGAATTTCCAGGAAACTGACAACATGTCGCGAACGTTTTTCTCTGACTCGCCTGCAATTTAAAGAAATGTGTCGCCTCGAAGCACGGTTAAATGGTCAGCATTTAACTGCTTCGCTACACTGATTGTATATACAGAGGCTAACGAGCTACGTATCTAGGTAGTAAACCTAGAGAGGGGAGCCATAAAACGAGGTTTGGGTCCGAGGACCAACAAAGGGGGACCGTAACAGCGGGGAACCGACACCTTCCCGCTGCGTCGAACCGCGACCCTTCCATAAACGAGCTTCCCTTTCAGACCAGTTTCGAACATTTATTAAATCGATGAAAACACTCTCGGATCACGAAGACTGACCTGCATTCGTAACAAAAACTTCCGTTTATGGCTTTCCCCGCTCGCATTGTTTCTTGCTTCCTGTCGGAATGTCGGGAACTCGCCGTGTCTTTATTCGGCGCACGGTAAGATTACTATTGAATGACTAATATTCTCGTGCCTTTCGTTTATTTTTTGGGTACAATTTAACATGGCATTTCAATCGTTTGTGTCGAAGTGACCAAAGTCCATCGTTACAACAAAGCCTCTAGATTGCCTCTTTCTTCCGACAGAATGTGGGGAAATCCCTCTTTCATTGGACGTACGGTAGTAGGATTACTATCGAGTGACCAATCCTAGTGTCTTTCTTTTGTTTTTCAGGTACGATCAACGTTGCATTTATTACAAGGAGATAGATCCCTTTAAATCATGTTTGAAACAACACGGCACAAAGGGAGCGCATCAGACTCGCACACGATGGATTTATTGGCCATGCTGCTGGCTCCCTTCGCCGCGCCGAGCTGCTGCGATTTTAAATACACAGCTGCGGTGCATATTTATGCAGGCGAGTGCTCATTCGCGCCCGCACACCTGCTGATATTAGCTGCACCGCAGGTGCATCCACCTTGGTGCGCACAACGCCTCGAATAACAGGCATTCCGCGCCGATATTTCGCGATCTCGCCGCAAAAGCGAGTCGGATGTCAGCTCGGACGTTGCGCGTCCTCGCGTACTCTTTCTCCGTCGCGTCATCGTCGCCCGTCCGTCCAGATTAAATCGCACAGCGACTCGCGATGGGGTATCGGATCTAAACGGCCGGCCAAAATACGATTTTTTCCTTGTCCGAGCTATTGAAGTACAGGGTGTGTTCCGCATTTTTTCGGGCATACCTCGACAATTATACAAGTAACAATAATATTAAAATGTTACGTAAACATTTCAAAAATTCGTGACAAAAATATAAAATATGATTTAAACCAGTGTTTCTCAACCTTTTTGGACCAAACGCCCCCTTTGTAAGACCCGCTTCTTAATTCGCCTCCCTATAAATTTTAACTGATAAAAATTGTACGTTAATCCCTAATATAAGGTAGATTACATTAGGCGTTAGTAAGATATATCCAAAGAAATTTGAAAGGAACAACAGTAGAATAACATTTATTAGTTATAAATTTAATATAATTTACAAACGCACACGCAAAGCGAATCTAAGACATGCGCACTAGGGATTGCAATACCGGACTGTACGATGCAACTTTGTATTCACAGTCCAATTAATTTTGCCCGTTAAGGAGACATATGAAACATTGAATATACATTGTAGCAATTAAATACCAAAGGATAACAATATTGTTTTACAAAATGTTTCATTCGCTTCTTTCGCAGCGCAATATAAAAATGCAGCGGCCCATCACTGCAAGCGGGTATTCAAAATGATTTCGCCCACGCAAAATGACTATCGCCCCCCAAAAGCGTATAGTCAAATAATCGCCCACTTTTCGATCGCCCCCCAGGGGGCGATATCGCCCAGGTTGAGCATCACTGATTTAAACGATGCTACACATACCTATACCTATCTCCGTTTCAAAATGACGACTATAGACACGTAGAGAGTTTCAAAAAGAGCCTGCAACTCAAGTTTTCGATATTCCCGCAGAGACATTGTGATGCGACCTTGTCCAAGGTAGGTCATGCAAGACGATGATTCCGCGGATGACCGATTTCTCGTTGGATCGTTTTGTCTTTGTTTCCGCGATCTTCGATGGATACAGAGAGAAAGAGAGAGAGGGAGAGAGAGGGAAAGAGAGAGAGAGTCCGTTCAAGAATAGATCAAAGATAAATTTGAACAGTGAAATGTTGTTCCACGAAAACCGTGAAAACTCGTGGCGGCAAGTGGATCGCAAGACATTCGAATCCGCTGTGTCTCGCGCTAGTAATCTAGATACATAGAGGGACAGGTAAAGGTGTGTACGGCAGCATCGGTGATACTCGAGGCTCGTTCGTGGTCGCTTTTACTACCTTGACATGGATTCCCGGCTGGCAGTCAGGGCCGGGGACACGCGAGAAGGACCCCCGCGTGTTAATTTCACGAGGAAACCCTTTTAGCTTCTTCGTGCGCCTCTGACGCGACCGACCCATTCGATGTTTCGACGCGATTCCGAGCGCTGTAATAGACGCCAGAAACCACCGTCGATCACCTAATCACGCGTTCACCGAATGTATCAATTAAGGGAAAACTACCATGAATGACTTGTCTGATTCTAGCTTGGAACGTGCGAAAGATAAGTTTCACCTACGTCTACTTGTTTTATTTTTACGTTTTTTTTTTTAAAACGTGCATCAAGTGCAATGCAAGATTAAGCAATCTTGATATTAATCTTGCAAGTACTGTTTTTCCATTGATTCTGAGTGAAAATAAATCAAACATCATTCTTAACAAATATCCTGAAAATTAATGAAAATCCGTCGAATACAAGCTTGATACGTGCTTTTTGCCTTCACCAACAAAGGTAGGAATTAGAAATTTATCGGGTCGTAAGACTTTCGTGACTGGGAAAGACATCGAAGCCTTTTAAAATCAATAATCTATGCAACGAGATTACAGATTTATGTAACGAGAGAAATATTACTGGCCTGTGCAACGTGATTCCGGATCGCAATGATCGTCGGATAGTCTGCCTTCGGGCAGACTGCGAAATCGAACGGTTTTGTGTAGACACTGTTCTGTCCGTCCGACTAGAAGCGTGGAAACTTTGCAAGCATCGTGACTAAATGGTTGTACGCCTGACTACGGTATGACAGAAAATCGATGTGTTTGGGAACCAGCAGGTTCGAAAGTCGTGCTCGGCTGCAAATCTATATAGAAGCGAGAGTCAATATAATCTTGTATGACTTGGGATCGATGTTACGATCGGACGTCAACGAGACTACAGCGCGCCGTGTGGACATAAGAATTTCTATGCCGGGGAAACCTGTATTAGTAAAATTGGTAATCCGAAATTAATTACGACGCTTTTACTAGCATGAAAGAAGCTCTGAATCGTCTGTTCCTCCATTAAAACAAAATATGTTTGCAACACCTACCCGAATTTTAAAATGTGTAAATCAATGCATAAATTCCATAATTTAACATGATCGGCTTCTTCGAAATATCATTTCTATGGAATACAGGGAAATCACCATTGTCTGTGAAAAATTCCATTTCCAAAACGGTGAACGAACTTGGAACTACGCTTGCTCTCGCAAAAATGACCGCAATAAGAACTCGCCGACTGCTTTTAACTGTTTTCTTCGCGGATTACCGGTTCCAGAGAACCGATCCGTAATTTCCAAGCTTGCGAATCGACGCAGCTGAAAACCAAAAGTCCCGTAAGGAACGCGCACAGAAGACAGTCGTCTTCAGCCGGTTGAAAATCGACGGTGGGGCGCGCGTGTCTTGCGAAAACGAAACCTGCTCGCGGAGACACGTTTTTCTGCCGCGCGGAATTCGACAATTTTCGTCGCCAGTTACGAACAACCACCCATCCACTGGGGAGGAGGCCGTGAAAAGCAAAATTGATTTGGCCGGCAACAGCTGCCGATGAATATTCAAACTGGAACACATCCGTAGAAATTCGACGTGTATCATTACAACGGCGGTGGCTCCGCGCGCGTTAGGCAACGCCGACGCAAAATGCCCCGCGCCATTGGAAATGTTAAGCAACGCCTCATTACGCCACGTTACGTGCTACTATTAATTACCATCGGTATACTTATTTGCCCACATGCTCGGCGAGAGCGCGCGCGAGCTCCCCCGTCCATTGTTTCGCCATTTTGTCGATACAATTTTAATAACCGCTCGGCAACAATAATTTACCGCGGTATCGCGCGACTCCACCGCCAACATGACCACGGACTCTGCCCGTGGGCTTCGGCCATTCATTTTCGCTTTAATTAGTGTAAATTACTCGCGGACCTTTGCCTGCATTATACTTTTCAATGTTGCAGTTGCACGATTTCCAGGTTCGCGGAAATCCGTTGGCAAATTCTATTTTTCCTCGGCGAAAGAAAATTGGTTTTGTCTTTCGTTGATCGCGATAATTCACGGTGTTTCGTAACACCGCAGACTCTTTGAAGCATTTGTTAATGTCGTTCTTATTATAATAAAATATATGCTATATCGTAGCATAGTGCACGGTAAAGAGTAAGAATGTAAAGAGATATATAAAGAAAGAAGGAGATAGAAAAGAAGAAATTATAATCCAACTTGAATTAGGTTTTTCTCCGGAAAACTAAAGTCGTCTGCAAAACAGTGATGCAAACGGGACCGTATACGTGAATGGAGTGTCGCGGCGACGCGACGTTAACTGCACGTGTAGAACCGGGGCTTTCGAGGAGCGAAAGAAAGTAGTCGGTCGGTCCCGTTACGAAATAGCGAGTGAATGTCGACCATCTGGGTCAGACAAAAGTGGAACTTCCGCGACTACTCGAGGGCTGCTGAACCGTTTAACCCGAAGCACCGGTTCAATTTTTTATGAGCTCTCTCGCGGCACATTCACCACCCCCAGCACACTTTCCCCTGATTTGCGATTCCTTCGGAAGAGGGAGACACTACCCTCTCCGCCGTTATTTTTCGAGTATAATAAAATATAGAAATTATTTTTTTATAATTATGGATTTCCAATAAATTTACATTTACATTATAATGTATAAGATACGAATATCGTCGAAATTTCTTAAACAGTTTTCTAAGCGGTGTTTCAAAAGATCCGAAGAGGTGAAACATAGACGGATATCGCGGCAAAGAAACGAATGCGCTGGTAGCACGGTAAGGATTTCGATATAGTTTGTTGAAACGGAATTTATTTCGCGACGAAACAGATGATTCGGTTGCACGTTTAGCGCGATACCTGCTCGAGAAAATTGATTGGACCGCGGGCGAAATAATATCGTAGTTTATGCCACGCGCGGGGAATAATGTTTACTCGTTTATCAATATTTATTACTCGGCCGCCGACTCGCCATTGCCGATGCGGTTAATAATAATTTCAAAGCAGCCAGTAATCGCGACGTGTAATTATTTCTAAGCAGCAAGGGTGAACGCGAAAACTTTCCAGTTTTGCGATCGATTCTCGCTTAAAATCATTTATGCAAATTGCTCGGAGAAACGTGTTGGCTCCGGGCACCGCGAAAATGTTAGCAGTTTTCGGGGGGGGGGGGGGACATTATTCTCCCTAGGGTGCGGGAGCCATTTACCGTATGAATTAATCCGAGGATAATTCGTCGGAAAAATACATCGACAATGCGGTAGGAAATTTTTCAACGCGAGACTCCATTTTCAAGGAAATGGAGTTTGAAATATTCATTGGAGCGCGTACTATTGAATTGTTCGCCTGTAGAAGTGTCTGTCCATTATGTCTGTTTCTACTTGTCAGGTACAAACACGGGCATGAATTTCCAAGATCGTGTTTCCGGGGTGGAATCAACGTGGTTTGCTTCCATATTTAAACAGTCAAGAATTCGATCCGGGCGATTCAACTAATGTCGACACATGTTCGACTTGTTGGAATCGCGTAAAGAAAAAATTCGTTTTATTTCACTAACGACGTGGAACGTTCTTATTAATTATGACTCAAGACATCGTTGTAATTTAAATTCTAACGTAGAACACTTTTATTTTGCACGAACATGTACAGTCTACGGAGAAAGATTCTGGATTAAATGTATCAAAATTATCTGATCAAATTCAAAATTTAATCAAGAATCGTTTTACGTGAATTGCAGACGTTCGCACAAAATAAAAACGTCCTACGTCAGAAATTCAATCATAAGAACATCCTGCGTTATAAATGAAGTGAAGACGATGTATGTTACGAAAGTCCTTTACGTAATTTCGATGAGTCGAAAATGGCGTATCGATATTTCGAACGCGTTCATTGTTAAAATGTTTCATTAAGCGCAGAACGTATCGTCGCAAAAGTATTCAAATGATTTGGCATACGTAAGGATAATTTCCGGATAATTATGCTATGTATTACCGCAATGACTTTACACAGCACGCTACACGCGATTCATTTATATGAAGCTCGGAAGATCGTGATTCTCACAAATAGATATTCGCGTATGTCTCGTAGACGTAAATTGTTTTATCGTGTTCGCCGACAGTCTTTTCCTTCGTCCAAATCATTTCGATCGAACGAGGCACAGCGTTGGGATTTGCCCGCTCGCTCGAAAAACTTATAGAGCTATGTTTAGTCGTACCCGCCGAGTTCGATTTCGGCATATCGTTGGACGATTTCAGGAATCCGTCGCGCGTCCTCTAACTTCTAAATCGAGGCGTGTTTGCTCGTGTAATGGCAGTTGGCTCGAATTAACATACTCGCGCGTACGAACGAAGTGCAAAGTGCGTGGAGTTCTCGCTTCGGCCTGCGATCTCGTTCTTCTCGTTCCTGCTCGTACCTGACAGAGGATCGACGGGACGGCGGAGAGGGGCGACGTGGACGCAGATAGAAGGAGGAAGGGAAATAGCTCTTCCACGCGCGACTGAATTTTTTTCAGATCGCGGCGACGAGCTTTTGAAAGGATTTCACTGGACAAAGGAAACACGCGGCCCCAAAGACACAAAGAATTAAGAGAGACGGAAAACAATAGAGAGATAGTTGGCGAGAGAGAGAGAGAGAGAGAGAAGACGATATAGAAGGTGTCCCGCTAAAAGTGTTACAGAGTAATAGCTCCGTCAAAGCTTCAATATATACATTTAATTATATAGATTCAAATATTTTAAACTTCCGATATAAGTTCATCTTCCACTTTATTCTTTAGCAATTACTGGGCTTACATCATCAATGCAGTTTTAATTGAGAAGAATTTCATGAAAACTTTAAATTTTGATTTGAACGAATTTCTATATTGATTTATATTTTGTTTAATTGATACACTGGAGAGAGAGAGAGAGAGAGAGAGAGGGGGGCGAAATAAAGAGAAGAAAAGAGAAAGGAAGCGAGGTGTGCAGCGACCAGGGAGGTGGCTTTTAGAAAAGTAAAAGGTGAAAACGCGGTACTGCGAAAAAAAAGAAGTTGGGTTTTCACGGGCAAACGAGTATTTCGAGTTTTATCGAAGACTTTCAGCCGGAGTCAGCCGGAGTCGGCCGAGCACCGACGACACGTGGCACTCGTAATCCAATCCCGTGTCAAACCGTATATCAAACAACCGCTGCCAACAGCCGGAAATCAAACTTTTCCAACACGTTCGCCGTGATCAGCGTTAATTCGATCCGTGAGCTATGAAAGTTGAAGAAACAAGAGCCCGAGACCAATGGAAATCAGCTTGATCCGAGTTTCACCTCTTCTTCCTTTTATACGCGGGCTTAAAAACCCCATCCCATTCGGATCGACGATCATTTCATCTCCGTTTCCTCTCCGGCGCCACCGAAACGTTCTTTCTTTTTTTATCGATTCTATTCGTTAAAGCGCATCGACAAAATATCTTTGCCTCCAAGACAAAGAGCGCGTACGAATTTTCGTTTTACCAGACTCCGTTTGTAATCGTGATCGATTTCCGAGCTGGCCAAATTTTATTGGAGCAACGAATCGATAATTGAATCGACTGAAAGGTTTCGATTACGTGATTGAATTGCAATGCTGTCGAATTGCAACGTAATTGAATTACAATGTAATTGAATCGATATAACTCTACGTCGAATTGCATTTATTAGATTAGTGTACGGATGAAAAAATTCTGTTCGGTCCGATTTACACTCTTCGCCTCTTGACTTCGCTGCTGAAGCGAGCACCGTTCAAAGATAGCATTCGCGAACGAGGGACAAAACGTGCATCGGTCTTTCGCTAAAACTTCCAATTCCCCACCATTCGAAACCGCTGATCGCCAGTGCCAAGGCTCGTAAATCTTAGAGAACAGTGTCTACCTCGACTCAGGGATTCCTGCCGAAATTGCATTAATCCGGCCGCTCTGCGACACGCTCGAGTTTCACGGAAACGGAGCGATATCGCGCGACAAGCTCTCCGCGCAAGTGTACGCACGTCGGTTCGTCGTCGGCGCGGACGTTCCGTCGCAGATAACAAGTCGAAATTACAAAAAAAAAATGCAAGGACAAAGAAAAAATGAGGAACCGATAAGCCCGTTACGACACCGATTACGACGGCGAAGAGGTTGGCCGGCTATCTCGTTGCGCGAACGCCACGGTTGACTCTCGCCGTACCGGATTGCCGCAAAAACCGGCGGCAAGAAAGGACAGATTGAATGAAACGACGGACAAAATGGACTAATTTATCATCCCGATCGATAATGCAACGCCGGCGAGAAATACCTGTTTGTCGCGAGGAGAGGCAGAACGGTTCAAAGGTGAGCATTTTCCGATCGTCGAAGAGGCCACGTGAGAATTCTGAAGCGGCCGCGCCAAGTGCCTCGGGTCAGAGTCATTATTCGAATAACTTTTTATCCAGATTAATTATTCGAACGAATAAATTATCGAATAATTTCACTCGCGAATAAATTACTAACGGCTTAGTCCTGAACAAATCGTTCGCGAATAGTTCGCGCACGAATGATTGATTCGCGAATAGTTCATTCACGTTTTTTTTTAGTAGAATACTTTATTCGAACAATGTTCGTCATCAGTCGTTCTACCTATTTATTCGAATAATTTTGTATTCCGATGAATTGACTCGCGAACAAACTCTCATGGTAATACAATTTTATCCGAACTTTATAATTAGACAAATTTATAATTAATTGAATATTTATTCGACAGTGTCGAGTCAAATTGTCATCCGAACAAAGCGTGCCCGAATTCTACGTTGGGGTCCGCGGAGAGGGTTAATCGTGAAAGTGGTAACCGGGTGTAATTGGCCCGAAAGAACGAGTTCCTTCGCGTTGTTACGGGAAGTCTTTATTTCGGGCTGACATGATTTCGCATCCTGCTTTTTTAATGCGATTTTTAATGGCCACCGCTCCCAGGCGCCAGCCCTTCGTGCAGAAAAAAAAACCCAAGTGATAAAATGACGACGGCGGTGGGCGAGAGAAAGAGAGAGAGAGAGAGAGAGAGAGAGAGGAGGGAGGAGGGGGCATGCACGATCCGCTTCCCGTGGCACCGACCGTTATTTGGTACGGTACTGGATTGCGTTGCACGCATTCCACCCGTTGCCTCGTCGCCAGGTAAATCGTGCACGTGTACCGGTACACGTGCGGGGCGAAGTTTCGTGTGTACGCAACCATCGCGTCGCTTAATTAAGACCAGATAAAGAAAGAAGGGCAACGACGACGACGTCGCGTACACGCGTCTCAGTTCTATTCTCCTATTCTCTCGCTCGTTCCGAGCCACAAGGACAAGCTTTAAACAATCACCTCGGATCTACGCGCAACATTTACATTTTTCCCCGTCGATTGCAATTCATAAAATCAACCTGCGAGCCGTGCAACTCCTCGTTGAATTAAAATTTTACCCTGATCTAAAAAACTCCTCCTGTTCTTGGAAGAGAACAGAAGATTGTATAAAAATTTCTTTCTTATTAATTACTTTAACAGTTCGAGGAAAATTTCAGGGTATTCTGAAATCGTTTGGTAATTAATCGGTTTCTATCGTATGTCTTCGATGCTGCGTGCACGGAGGATCTGTTAAAAATTCTGGTACACTTTTTAGAATGTACTTGCTGAATATTTCGAATAAAATATTACGCGAAATTAATTAAACCAGAATCGTTTAAGAGGGACACCAGCGAATCAATAGAATCGCTCGCGTCGATTACGTTTCGAAAGAAATCATTTCTCCTGGAAACGGACGCGCGGAGGATAATAAACGTACCCCCGCTTATGAAGTCACATTTCCGAGACGGCCGCGGCCACGAGCTGAAATCCCCCGAAGAGAGAAGCTGGCGAGAAACACGGAAATCGGTTTTGAAGCCAAAAACAGCCGGATCGATAAGTGGCGCGAAGGTCTCCGTGGCCTGTGCCACGCGGATTCGCGATTTACTGGATCCGCGAATAAAGCGATTGGCTGGCCGATGATAAAAGAACGAACACCTCGAAATGCGTTTCCGCGAACGCGCGCAGGCCGACCACCGCCGGTGGGAACGTCGAAGGATAAATAACTCGTTCCAAGGTAAGTCCGCGGCGGTGTCTAAATATAAATTCGCAACAAATCAATAGCAACACGCCGGCTCACCTTCGATGATGGACATTTAGCAGATAGTCGCTTGGTCACGCGTTTCCCAAACGTGCTCGCGAACCAGTCGACCAACACGGAAATCGGCAGAGTCATTAATAGAATAGCATTTTCTATACGCATTATAGTACACGTGAACTCTATTTGATTCGAGATCATGCTTTATCTTTTAGAAATAACATATCCATTTGTTGGAAAGAATGCATTTTTGAAAAAGAGAATATTTCATTTGTTGACGAGAATGTACTTTTAAAAATAAAATATACATGTTGTAAAAACTTGTAAGATAACGTCCTGAGTAGTATTTTATTCGATAAACGCCGAGAATATTTGCTGAAATTTTATTTATTTGCTTTAGTATCGTCAGATAAGACATTTTTATTGATCGCGCTGACGTTTATTATCGGAAGAACAGATTCGGTCGAAGATCTACAGTTCCGCCGCTTAGCGAATCAACGAGGAGAACGAACATCGCGCGTACGTTTCCTTGAGCAGCTACGATTTTGAGGAGTCGATTCAAAAGGGGTTAATAAACGCACCGGAAAGGAAATCGACTCCGTAAGATCGTTGCTGTGGTTTCGCGTGACGAAACGAGACTGCGTTTTCACTTTCGAGACACCGCTGCTTACCGTTTCGATCATCAATTTTTTTATTGCTGATCGATACACGTAACACCCGTGTAACACGATAACCGGGTCCAATAAAACTACGCGGCGATGCGAAACCTTGTTAAACCCCTTCTAAACCACTGCGCGCCCGTGTTGTTCGATTGGAAATTCGATTTGAATCTTCGCTAACTTGTTATCTTCTATTGAAATTATTTCCAAACAGCTACGGAGGGTAAACTTGATGTTCGGGAGCTGGTTTCCACATTTTCGCTTCAACGAAATCGATGATAAACGTTGATCGAGAGATGATGTCAAGACTTTGGCTCCAGGTGAATCACACGTAGGGTTAAACCAATGTTAACGGAGTGCATCGCAACAGCGATGAAACTACCGTGAAAACTTTCCATTCAATTTCCTGGGAAACGTGAGATTTCGATCAAAAGTGATACCAATCGGGAACAATAGTTCGGATTTCCCTTCTTTGTTCGCGAACACGAACCGTGGGCGACACTCCGGGGTATTTGTAATTATTTTTCCAACTCGCTGTCGTATAATAATCCGGCATTATGCCGACGCACCACAACGAGGAGAGAGCCACGAATTTAACCAGCCACTTGTCGATATACCGTGTCAGGTATTGTGTTTAATTCTATTTATGCGGAGGCAAAACATGCCGCACAGATGCCATGTGGCAATCGGCTTCGACCACCGTTTTCCAGTAAACAGCCGTCGCAGATTAACACGGGCGAAACGGAATTATGTAAGATCGCCTTCTGCCGAGGAATTTATTGTTCAACGCCGCACGCGCGCGCACGGCCGAGTCGAATCCCGATCAATTCCGAGGGGAACCGTCGGAAAATAAATTTGTTTACCGCGCCTCGAAATTGCGTCGCTGGAAAACCTATTAGCACGTTGGCCGATGACTTTCAGAAAATGATTAATTTCTCTGACGCACGATAGATTTTGCGACTCGGAGATTGTAATCGTAATTACGCTAATAAAATTACATTTCGTTTCAATAGCGATATAATTTAGTTACGTGATTCAAACCTTACTGTTAATATAATTATTGTTTACCTTAATAACGAATGTAATTGAAATACGCTATGCTTGCGGTACAATGTAATCGAAACGCAATGTAACGTAATTGAATGAACGATTACATTACAATTAAATTGTAATGTAAGTGAACTCTACGTAACTATTTGTAGTCGAGCAGAAACGAGGTCTTAAATATCTCGTCGACAGCTTGCCCCCCGTTTCAAGATCGTGAGAGAGTCGACGAAAAATATTCGCGACACCAGACACCCAAAAAAAGTGCTGGCATACCCGTGACAGATCGCGAGCCTCAATACCTCGATAATTGCTCACTCTTTCGCGATGGATCGTGGGAATTAACGCTGTCCACCTTCGAGATCCTGACACTTAACACCTCACAGATTGTGCGGGCAGACGGTCCGAAAGCTCGTCACCTCGAAAATCCTGTAGTATCGATTCTACCGTAGCGATAACTCGGAAAATACATTAACTTTGGCTCTCGCACCGAACCTCGTGTACTGGGTTACGGATCGCAACTCCGTTCTACATCGAAGATCGAGCAGCACGTTCTGCTACTTCGTTTGAAAAATTAACACGTTGTGCCACGTATTTACGAAACTGTTCGTCACTGTGCACAACGCTGGACAACTAATTCGGCGATACACCGTTTGGAACAAACGTGTTCGGTCACATTTTAAAATGAATTTATCCTTAACATTTAACTATACATTGTTGCATATGATTAAATGGTTCTAAAAATATACTGTTTATTTCCTGCATCCTGCTTGTTGCACATGTTTTGCATATTTATGTTTAAAACATCTGCAGTTTCATGTTGCAACATATATCTTGCCTTTATAATATGTTACGTTATAACATAAATATATATATCGTATAATATTATATATTACAACATACAACATATAATATATTTTAAACATAAATATTCAAAATAAAAAATACCTTTGGAATCATCTGATCACATGATCTCCGATTAGGTCTCACTGGTCAACTAATCTTCTAAAAAAAAATATGCACTTGCATAAACAATCACAGCGATCGTGGATAAACACTTCGATGGCCGCCTATCAACGCGTTGAAGTATGAAAATCGCGTCCTCCGTTTGTTATACCGGCGAGAGAAAAAAAAAAACATATTCGCACGAGTAAATTCGCGAAGCGAGCGGTCGCAGTTACAGAAAAGATGGCCGGCCTGCGTTTTCCTTATTTACCCGGGACAAACAGGCGACAATATAGCTGCACATAATTGCAGCCGGCGCGCGATAGCCTGGTTCAGGTATGACATAATACGCCGCGTATTACGTGTCTAACAGGTGCACCGAGTCTCTCGTTGCGACGGGACGCAAAAGCGGAAGAATAAGGGGCGGGGGGAAAAAAGTGGCCCGACAGATTCGAGACGGGTCCTGCGCGATCGGTATTTCATCTTGGCGACCAGTTATCGGAGAGCACGAAGTACAGAATACAACAGAGCGCAGAGTACTCTCGTTATACACGATATGCATAGATTCTCGCGGACATAGTATGCGGAGAAAATTCTGTTCCTTTATGAAAAACGCTCTTCCATGTAACATGTGTTCACAATTGCATTATCTATTATTATTATTATTATTATCATTATTACTTGTTACCATTATCGTTATTATTGTGTCGAATCTGTGTAGACAATTAAAAAGCCATCCGACCTATTTACGATAAATAAATAAATATATAAATAATAGGTTTTCTCGCGGATACGTCGGATTCTCTGTGACGACGGAAACGCCGCGTCGGCGCTGTCGTTCGACGAGCATTACGCGGAAATATCTGTAAATTTATGACGAGGCTGCAAAAGAGACGGTGACGATGTTTGCCGAACCCCGGAGCCGATATTATTTATCACTTTTGATTCGATGCACCGCACTGCGACGGCGAATAGCTCCGCTCGATGTTCGCGCTCGATTTCATATTTCGGACGCGATTTCGATCCCTTGATCGGGTGGCAAAAGGGATCGCGAGTTAGCCACCATACCGTGTAAATTACTGAATTCTCGGCAACTGACTAAATAAACGGCTGTCACGGTAGAAACTAATAAAACTACGAGAGAAAGTTTCGAAGATATGGGTTCGAGAAGTTCCTGGATGAAAACTCGGAGTTGTCCTCGGCACCCTTAATAGTTCGTGAATTTGCGAGGTCCGGGATCGAAACGGCTGGAAAAAATCGTCCCGGAAAATCGTAATCCGATGAAAAACAGATTTTGAGGTAACGGTGTGTTGCTATAACATTTGCATTATCCGCGACTCGGGTTTCTTTGCCGTTGTGCATCTGCCGCGTGTGTCCGGACACCCGATGCACCAGCGGCAACTGGCCCCGCAAACTGGACCCCAATTATATGCATTGCCTCTCTTGTCGCTTCTTTCTCCAGGATCAACCGTTCGGAGAAGAATGCGGATGAGAAAGCACACGGCTCCCCGACACACGTTGTCCGGATCAATGTCCAATATCTGTACGCGTACAAACCGCGGCGCGGCCGATAAACAGAGAGAAGTCCGGGAATAAAAACATCACAATGCGGTGAGCTGCGAGTCCTCGGGTTTCTTACGCGAGGGAACGGGGGGGGTTCCAGTGCTCCAGTGATCCTGCGATATCTATTATAGATATTGCTTACAATTGTAGGTTACGAGAAGCCAAAATTACGTTCGCAACGAGCTTATGATTCTTGTCACCACGTTCTTTCCACTTTCTTTTACTTTCTGTATCTTATCGCAAAAAGATGATGAATCGTTTCGACGAACTCGTAAAAATGATGGCGGAAATGGCGAGAGCGAGCCAATGCGCCTCGTGACAAACGCAATTAGAATTAATCGATGTCGCCGCGATATCGTGACATAGTTCGACGAAGGGACCCCCTGGCTAAGCATATACGGTAATTTGGAATCGGACAGAGATTCGAGCGAGCACAAACTAGTATTCCATAGTAACTGTGACTTCCTCGTTGAGCGATTTTCTCCTCGAGAGACGGCGCTGAACAACCCATTCAAAGTTAATTTATTCGGATGCCGAGTGTTCGCTCGCCGTGGTCGTAATGATACGAAATTTGTGGAAATATGAAAAGCTGAAAAATTGAATTTTGACCAGGAAGTGCACCGGTTTACAGACCACTGTGCGACGCGACGTCGGAGAAACGGCAGTATCAATTCTCGTTTTCCTTGTAACCGTAACAGATATTGTGCTAGCCTACACGTGACCTTTACGTTCGAAGACTTATACCCGATTCAGGAATATAACAATGCGATGACACGGAGAACATTTCGAGGTGGCGCGAATAAAAACGTGGGAAAGGCGGAAACTTGATTCTCGAGCGGCGAGATATGAATCATTAATCACGAGTCTCGATCACGACGTATCGATAAGATCAAGCTTTATTGACAACGCTGCGAATGCCCTCTTTTGTCCAATGGTTCTTTCAGTCTTTGCCATTGATGGCAAAATATCGGACCGATGGTAAAAGCTGGCACTTAATTCGATGATTTACTCAACACATTATTTCGAATGATTCGTTTCAGTAAACGTCGAGATAAAATACAACGAAAAAAAGATTCTGTAATCTTGAGATACGGCAAGAAGATATAAGGAAATTGAGAAAAGGAAGATGCACATGATTAAATATATTCGCCTTTCCTTCAATTAACCAAAACCACGTTAAATCGTCTAGATTCGCGTCGAGATCAGCAAATGACTCGGCGATACCACAGAAATAGCGCGACGTTCGCGTGGCCGCGCGAAATGAATGATGGAGGGATCAAGAACGCGCGACGGTATAATCATCGGTGGAAAGGAAAAGGATCGACGGCTGATTAAAAATCGACAAGGGTTGCTCGTCGCCGGCCTAATCTGAATGGCGAACGCGTCGACCCGCCTTGAGGAAACTCGACGCGGTTGAAACAACTCCAGCGTTACAACGATTCCGATAATGGTCGTTTTTTCCCCCCGCGAGATAAGCGAGCCGCTCTTCAGCTTTGTACGCCTCGAACCTTGTGGCACTCGAAACATCGCGCAAATCCCAAACTCGGTTTTTCATGACATTTCGCAAAATATTTGCGAAGCTTTCTGCGTGCAGTTGAATTTAATTAAAATTGCGATTCGCGATGGAATCGAATGAAAATTTCGTATTGAAACACGATAAATCCATAGGTAGTAATAGAGAAGAAAAGCTTAAAAATGTATCTGTTTGTCTCCAAGTTTTGAAAAGTAGTTTGTGACAGCGTTATTGGAGAAAAAAGAAACTGAAAATATATTTTCCTGAAACAGCTTTAGCAACAGAAGTGTTAGCACCGCTTGGAAAATTCTCTTGCGGACGATTAAAATGTCCTGAGGACGGAGAACACGCATTCTGTTCGGTGGTTTTACGAGTCAATTAACGCTCACGTTAAACACGCGCAAACATCCGAAGAAGCGGTCTATTTGTCAGAGAATCAATGGGCGAGTAATAATCCACGAGAGTATCTAAAGTGCGCTAGAACGACAGCTGCTTTATTGCCCGGATTTGTCTACCTGTGCGGGGTTCGACAAACACCCATAGCGTGACTCATTACCCCCTCAAGATACAACGATGGTGCACATATACCAGGGCTCGAGAACAATTGATTTTCCAAACAGTGAATGGGCTACAAATGTTTGCATATTCTCGTGTGATACGGAATTTAGCAAATAAACTATTTTTGAAACCATAATTATATGGTTACAATATATAACCATAATTATATATGGAAATAGTATTTCTAATATATGTATGCACATGTATTTCAATAGTAGCTCACAGAATGTAAGTATTTCATTAAAATAATATTTTCTCATAATTTAAAAAAAATCATGGTGCTCCATTTAAAGATTAGTATACACGACAATATTTGGAAATAGAATTTATATCTACTTTCTACCATATTGTTTAAAATTGTCATCAGCTCTGATATATGCATACAGACGAGGTAATACTTGCACCGTTACTTTTAGAAGAAAAGAAGTTTGACCGAGTTCTCGGCGAGCATTCATCGCATTCGTCGAACTCTGCTTATGAGTAATTAACTCCGCCCTTTAGGGTTCCACGGATCTCACTACCTGCTAACATTTCTCGCTTAGGAACAATGATTATCCTCTGCGAAACAGGTATTAATTGCCCTTTTCTTTCGTTTCGGAAAGTATTATTCAGAAAATAAAATCAAAATCGTATTCTCGGCTTTACGACATCTATCCCTCTTTCCGGATACGATTATAACCGCGTCCCCGCAATGTCATAGAATTTTCCCGGTCATGTACATCGCTTTTGTTTACGGGGAGCATAGAAATTTCCATCGGAGAAACATTTTGGTACAGTTAAATGCTGGTTTCTTGTAATTTACGCGCAACTGTGCTTCACGCGGTAAATTCGAATATTATTTACACGATATTTTTGATACACAGCATCAATTTACGCGGGTTCGTATTTACGCAGGTTGTATTGACACAGTCAATAAATCCTTATAAATATTTGGTATTGTAAAAGACCTGAACAAATTCCAAGTAACTCAAACAACATTATTGGAAATACCACTTCAAATATCGTGTTATCCGATTTTATAATTACTTGAAATAGCCGTGTGTATCGCGATTCGCAATATGAAACTAATTAAATTTGATTCGAAAGACCGAATAAAGATATTTTTCGAATCAAATTTGATTTGAAGAACCGATTTGAAACAATGAACGAATCAAATATTCTTATGAGAATCGAATCGAAATATATATTTTTCGAATGAAATTTGATCGGAATTGTTTGACTATTACCGAACTCTGGTTTTGTAGGAAATCATCGCGTTCATACCTCTATTGAGCCTGTCCTCGTAATGATCAGAAACTGGATCGCTGGAGTCCCTGACGTCTAGGCTGTGGATGGCCTTGGTCAAGCCGTAGCAGGCCGAACCGTACTTCTTTTCCTCGGCGACGATCGTCTCCTCGACGGTGGTCTCGACGTCGCTACAGTCTTCGAAGTAGCCGCTCTCGTGTTCCGGATTCTTCATGGTGCCAGTGGACTCGCAACTTTCCAGCATGTCAGAGATACCCTTGGTGTCTCCTTGTTGCCTCTGCTCGCCACCCTCACTGCATAACGTCCTGAACGACAATGACGAACCTGGTTCAACCGAACAACCGACTACGCATCGTCGTCTTCGATGTAAACATCGACTCGGGCGCCGCCTTCGCCGGCACCGGTCAGCAATTCGGTTCCTTTAACGACACCTTCTTGTCGATCCTTCGACACAAATAACAATTCTGCTAAGTATCTTACCGTTTTCTCCGAATTCTCGGCTGTGCCGAATTTTTGTTTTTTAATCGATCGTTGCGATCCACTTCCGATCGGAGAAATTGGATTCGCACGACTGCGAATTAGAGAGATCGACCGTTTTGGCGATATATTGTACAGAATTTCATGTTTGTTTTTTTTTCTCGACCGCGCCGGACACCTTTCTGAGACGCTTGTTGCAAACAGAACGGAGAAATATTATGGATATATTACCGAGAAGAATTGGGAAACCTTACACGTCGTAAATATTTCAATAGAATTTCATAATTTGACAAATATACGTTAAAGAGAATAATTAACTATATATAATATTATATATATATAATTACTATATAAAGAGAATAAAAAACAAAACAGAAAAATAAAATTAATATCTTCGTCGATACAATATTTTAAATTTGCGTCTATGTTTCTTAAGTTTTGTCGACAAGTGTGATTACTTATGCGAACTCCGAACATCGGAACCATCGATATCTGAATTCTTTATCGTCTAAACACGTTCCAGGATCGAACTTTGATCTTTAATGTATAGGACGCTTCGCAAGACTTAAACCTAGCTACAAGGTCTATCTTAAAGGCTGAATTTTCAAGATCCAGTTAATAGAATTAACGTTGCCATGCGTTTCTTAAATAACAAAATTAGTTTCCGCATTTTATAGGAAATGGCAAACAAGTCATTTTGACCAACCTTGGTAGATCTGGTGTTAAAACAGCGAAACATCCATCCTGTACAATGCAAATTGCCGAGGATTTAGCGATTCCTTGTCCGTTAAATGTTAACATTCTGTGATTCGACTGCGCGGGTTCACTCGGCGGTGCCAGTAAATTGCCAAACAGCGCGGCGCAGAAGATGGTGCAACAATCGCGGGGAACCACTCTCGACGCGGCATGACTCTTCGAAAACAGAGTTTTCGTTTCGACTGGCCTGAGACTTACGATTTCGCGAGCAAACACCAGGAGATCCACGCTCTTCCACGCAGCGACGGGGTCGTAAACAATGCGCTCTATCAGCGATAAAGTTGCTGGGAACGCAAACCGGAGGAAAAAAAACTCGCGTCACGCGGTATTATTTCGGAAAATATGAAACTCCATAGACCGTTGCTGCACAGTGGTCTGGGAATTCGCTTTCTGCGGCTGAAATTATTTCAGCGTTGCGACTCGACGCCACCGGCCAAAATATTTAACATTACATTTAAAACGTCGAACAATATCTATAAAAAAAATAAATCTCGTTGCAAGCTTTAATATTCTAATTTCTAGAAAAATTTTTTGTTGCTCCAACTGTTGGACACATTTTTTTGTCAGATCATCAATAACGTCTGTATAAATCTAGTCAAATATAATATAATTTTAATTATATTTAATGTAATGTAAGTTCCAAAGAGTTATGATTACGTATGAATTAGAACGAAAGCCTTATGGAAGCATAAAAGTTGAAGTATCGAATTTTAACCACAAATTACAGTCTGCCAGACCACTGTGTTGTGTGCGTCCGACGATAAACAATTCCCTAAACGTTGTAACCACCGTCCCGTCACCAGTTTCGCCGGTTGGTAACGCCAGAAATCGCCGTTCCAAATATATGAGTAATGCAGGCGTGGGGAAAGGTACCGTTCGCTGACAATGACTGTCGAATCAAATTGGAATTCTACGGCAGAATACTTTCATCGGCCACGTGTCCGTTTCTAACGTGTTCGAAACCACGAAGATCATAGGTACCACTTTCTTGTTTAAAATACCAGTGATCTTTCAATGATCCTGCGCAATCTGATGCAACAACGTGGAGTTGTAAGAGATGCTAGTTCACTGTACAATGTCAATAATAATTCTTTCCAATTTCGATATTACTTGGATCTGTGACGAAAATTGACTTAAAAAAAGAAAAATTAAAATTACATTGTTCAACTATTAGCCGCAACAAAGAAAGCCATTAAGCTTTCATTAGAAATATCTATATTTAAACTGCACGTTCAAAAGTTCAATTTGAACAAAGCAATCTGTGGGAAACGTTCTACAATCAGCAAACGAATACAAACTATGATTCATAACAGTTATTTTGGCCGAAAGAAAGAAAGGGTAAGAAACGGAGATTTCTTGCGTTACGAACCGACGAAGAACACATTCTTTACCCAGGAGTTCGAATTCCATCGTCAGTTTTTGTTCCGGGTCTAAATCTTTTGGTTCGACCACGACGTTTACGTAAAACCGATCGTGTTTTCCACGTATCGTTATAGTCCGGTGTGTGTCGTTCGTCGGCAGATAAAGACCGTTCGATAAGGCGGAGGCGTTTCTATTTGGTTTGTTCTCCCTCTAATATCTAATACACCACGTACGGAGAACGTAGCTCTTGAAAACCGGATAACCGGACGCACCGAGCCCGAACGATTAGTATCCGGGTAATACGGTTACGATTATCTCAATGTATACAGGTTCCCCAGTTCCTGGGAGCGATTAGCGGCTGGATGGACGCAGGTAATACCGTTCGCGTGGCGGCTTTGCCAACGGTTTCCGTGCGCTGAATTACATGTCGTCTCTAATAATATAATTAATACGGAAAGTTGGCTGCAGAAAAAGAATGTCATTACGGTACCGGACCGGTGTAATTTTCGGTCTAATGGACGGACACGATACAGTGCCTGTCGATAATCTCTGCTGTTACCGCGATCGGTCTAGTACGAAACGCCGATGACTATACGCTTAGAAAATATCGCGTTCCTGCTTGTAGTTACTTACTATGATGTAACAATGATCTCGCTGTGCTCGCGAGGAAAATCTTCACGATATACTTTCTGATTAGGTTTTAGTCGTGGAACGTGCTGAATCCGTTTGTGTTACAATAGTTCAAAATAGTCGTAGTATACTTCACACATTAATATACGATTATTAGACTATAACTGCAGTAACTTGCATCATTTTCAAAGAGATTGCAAATACTATTTTGGCTGAAAGAGAAAAGACACTCTCATGTAATTTATCCGCAGCCTAGTAATGAGAACGGAGCAAACTTATATATTCTGATAATTGTGACTGTGAATTAATCTATGGTCCTACTGTACAATATAAAGCTACTACTGTAAAGACTATGCAAAGCTCAAATGAGGAAGTCATATTTACAGTTATGACCGTAAGGCATCGATTGCGACCTACGATCCAATGCAAAGCTGAGGACACTATTTATAGATGCGATCATTAAATTCTAACTATCCTACAATGTTGTGACAGCGAAGTCATATTATTGACCACAGGTTTATCTAACTGTCTGGCAAAAGGTTAACTTAATTTTTTATAAGCACAACTCTAGATCCACCATACGGTTGAATTATAGCGATCTACGGTGCCAGACCATATGGCTACGATGCTATTGTTATAACTACGCCAAATTTGGACGATAGACGTGTAAACCTGACTAGCACGGTCACAAATATTTTTCAATTATAAGGTCAGAAAGACATGTCATAATTCCAGCTCGATGCAGCGACGTCATTGTAAATCGGATACTTATAGTTACACCCACTGATTTTTAATAACAACGCGCATTCTCGCGCATTATACAATGGTGCGCATGATTATAAACTTGAAATAACTTTTACATTACCAGCAATATCTAAGCAAAAATTTAACAAAATATATTTGTATTTCTTATTATTTACGATATTATCTATTTTCTATTATTTTTAATACAGAAATATACAAATATGAAATTTTATTCTGCTTTATTATTACGAGAAAAATACTCTGCAGTTCCGACCTTACCTTCGCGATAGGCTTGCATCAATATTGGCGATAAATTTGTTAGCATATTTTCCCTGTAAAATGAGGGCTCCTGATTGCGCTTGGGTTAGCCGACAGAGTGAGAACCTCTGCGCGATGCTGGAATCGGTGACTAAATCCTCCGTCAACATTCATCGAAATATCTCCGGTTGGTTTGTTTAAAAACGCGTGTCGCGCTGGCTCTTCGAAAGTCGATGCCGAAAGAACATAGCCGAGAGAAACAACGGACGGCTAAAGATCAACGCGTGTAAGCCGGTTGCAACACGAAATAGGGAAGGTGACCTTGATGCAGCCGCGGCTAATACTATAAAAAAACCGCTACGATTCCCCGATTCATCGGGCTTCACCCTACGAACGCGATTTCCTCGTGTCTTCGATAAATCGAAACTCTAAACAATCAAGTGGGCATACTCGTCGAGCAAACAACACCGATTAATGGGATTACATGTGTATCGGCTTAACTGTAACCGTGTTACACATGCTCTACTGCCAACCGAACAATAGACTGATCGATATATATTGTATATATACACAAACGCGCGCGTACTCGCATATACATACTATATGTAATTCGTCGAGTATTCGTTAGAGATCGAATGGAATTGAGCGCACGCAACATATTTTCGTTCGATTTTCTCGTGTCTTACGTCGATCATTCGCCGTCGTGACGCAATCATTGACGCGGAGAGTCCCAGCAACTTGGTAAGCAACGAATTCTCGCCTGCCCGCCCCGCCTCCCTCCGTCAATATTTCGTGTCTCTTTTTTTTCTCGCACGCTCACAAAACGCTCGACGTAAAAAGTCCGGGGGTGTCGCAATCCCTTTCTCTGGTTATGCAGTCGTGTTCCAATTCCTCCGCCGAGTCAGGCAAAAGTGCCGGCCCGAACGAAACGGATTGCCGTCGTTATCCTACTGACACACTTAAGTAGCGTACCTTGTACGGAGAGCACAGCCTCGGCCTTGGCCACCTTCGCGAATATCCGATTCTGTCTCGCCTCGTTTCGGAAAGAAGCGCGAATAGAAGCACACGGTAACAAACGGGCCGCAGAAGAGGATCCGATGGAAAAAGACAACACCAGAAATTTCCTCGTCGCACGATGCCACGTGTTCGGTGAACGACAAAGAAAAAGAGATATCGAGATCACCGTGTGTCCCTTTCCGTCCGATCGAAACGCCCGAAACGTTGAAGAGTAGGGGAATCGAGAGTGTGTGAGAGAGAGAGCAAGGGCTTCGCGTTGGTATTTATTTTTAAATACGCAACAGGACACTGCGGTATTCCCCTTCGACGACGTACGCGGAAGTTTCCACTACGGTGTGCCGTGCTGTGCAAGCCGCCACGAGCATATGGTTTCGCGGGAGCCGATCACTAATGGGTCTCCACAGTACGTCGGAGATCGGTGCACTTGAAACAACACGACTGCTCAAATATAGGACCGTCGATAGGCTGTATCGGTATCCAAGCAGTGTATAGAAAATAACCTATTTTGTAATGATCTACAAAAATGCCTCCTCGCGATGACCCGTTCCACTTTCACTCGACGAAGAACGTTACGTTGCCACAAACACGGAACGGCGTTCGACGTGTGCACGTAACGAAACGGTCGGAGACACAGGCACGCACGAGGACGTCCGTATACATGCACGCGCAAACACGATGTGTGTCTGAACGAATGTACACGCGACGACACGATGGCACGAGGTACCGCGATAACGAGACACGATGCGCACCGGCCAGAGTCTCGAAGTCGACTGACGAACACCCCCCACTACGAAGCCGACGAGTCACCCTTCACCGGCGACTAACAGCTGATTTGGAAAACACCGAGACCCACCCAGTGACGGACTCACCGAACTAAGCGCCCGGCTCGTTGCGTAATACCGGTTAATGTTATTCCTCGGCGAGACCACGGAGCCAGATTAACGGAATGCTGGGGCCTACGACTTTAAAGACGTTCGCGATTACTTCCGGAATGTATCTCGTTCAACTTTAAACTTTCAGATTTAAAAAGATACATATATCGTATAACAACACTGCTGTTTTGTTTAGGAATGAAATATAAAAGCAAATTATCCCTTTCCAACTTCACTAAAACGTCGATAATTATTAACTGTTCCTTCGGTCGATGATTAATTTTTCGTCGATCGATTGATTCAACAGTTGACCTTTTCACGATTAATGCATTTATTCGTTTTCATCAATCATTGCATCAAATACAAAATTCTAATCGATTGATGCACGACACTGTATAACCTGTTAACCAGCTAGCTGTTGCAATCTCTATGAGCAACGTGAAAATTATTGTAAGTATATCTTATATGTTCGATTTTCTTTATATTTTATTTAAACGCAACATTTTTATGAAAGACATCTAGAAATATATAAATGGCAATATTTTCGAGTATACTAGTTAAAAACAGCTAATTGGTTGACAGTATACCAATAGATACAAAGCCATGTATTTCACGTAATAATGAATGCAAGTATTAAAATGTTCCAAGAACAATTTCTTACTAAGAATATATTACAATTGTATCACTTTAATAATTTCGTCACTAAAATAAGGTTGACACAGCAGTCAACATGATACCGATGTCATACCGTATTGCATCGAAATGCTTGCCAGGGTTCCCCGAAAAGGCGTCAGTCACGAAAAGTTCAATAAATTCATACAACTACAAATTATTGATTGAAATCCTTCGTTCAATTAATGTACGCAATGTACGTAACACATTAAAAATTTTGAATGCTATGCGACGGAAAGAATTGGTCGCGTTGCGTGAATCCGTAGATCATGAAACCTGTTCCCCTACCATGTGTTGTTACTTAAGAGGCCAGAGATAATGTTGGTTCGTGTCCCGAGGAGAAGGAAAGTGTTGTAGTTGGACTACATCGAAAAGAAATTCCAAGTGGAAGCATGTGTCTTCAGGGAGCACGAGCGATGTTTGTGATTCACGATATATGTATATGTACACCTACAAGAGTCGTATCGTTCGTGTATTACAACACGCCAGTAATTGATATAGATACTCATCGACGGAAGAGCGAATAGAATAATGTCTATTGTAATGCGGGATATATACTTGAGAGAAGTAGAGAGATGTTGGCCAGTAATCGCATTCGAATCGCGCATAGGAAAAAACAGTATCGATCGTCGATAAACAGAACGTCGATTCGATCGATAAAGCCATACTTCATTACTTATTGGATACACTGCGTATAAACACCTACTGTAAACGATTCAACCTGTTTCTATCATAAAATCTTCATGTGTAAATGGCAAGAATTATCGATACTACGATGTACCACGTATTCGAAATGCAATTATTCGTGAATTGTTTTTGCTTTCTATTTGTTGTTACAGGAAATCTCATAAATTAGATAGACAACGCAATTGAAATCGATCGCCTACGACTATATAATTTGAACGTCGAGTTGAATATCTAGATATTAAAACGACCACGAATTCTATTTCCTTAAACTGGTATTGAATATTTCATAACTATTACGCAACGATCGTGGTACACTTCTTTTAGAAGCATCCAACAGACACAGTGCTTGCTTACATTATTTGTGATGCCCTAATTCCTTTAGCTTGAAATAAGTTTTGAAATTTATAAAGATTTTCATCTTATTTTGCAATTTAAATGGTCAATTAGAGTGCACAGGTTATATATTCAATGGATAAATGTTAAGTAATCTATGAAAATATGCTTTGGTTGAAATTATTGAAGGAAAAAGCAGATGAATGAGAAAATGTGACTGATGCGTAAGACATATTGCCCATGTGTCTAATTATAAATGTCAGCAAGATTATGTTAAAAATGTGGCTGTGGACAAAAGCTGACAAACAATTCACAACCATGGCTGCATGGTTATTCGCTTTAATGGCCAATCTCTACTTGTAAGTAACCTGTACTTGTAAGTACATGTTGACCATTTTAGATGTAGTAAATAGTTTGCGCACAGATTCCTTATTTTCTGCTAGCAATGCTACAGACTCAATGTCATTACACTCTAGCCAGAATATTTTGAGCAAATGGTGCACATATGGCTTGTTCGGAAGGTATTGACGCATTATGTTACAACCATTTTATTTGAAGAGTCATTAGAAATAGAACAAGAGACCGAAACAAATACACGAGGTGCTTCGGGTCAATGTTAGGTCAGTCACAATATATAGAAATGATTTAAAAATAACTTGATACACTTGATGCACATTATACCACGCCAAGTAATCTCCAACCATTCAAGAAACTCAGGATTGATAAAAAAAAGAATGCTTTTCAGAGGAAAATAAGGTTTCAGTAGAAATGCAGCCTTTCAATGAATAATTTACAGATGATTGGGAAACATTGATTAAAATTAATGACAGAGGAAACTACGATTTTAAAATCAGACAGTAGAATTTCTTCTACAGAAAGAAAACATCATACTTTCAAAATAGCTGTATATACAGGTTCTGACGGGTTTCTCTAAAAAATCGTCGAAGGTCAAATTCCTTCGGCTAACCATTTTCACGTCGCCGATGGAATGACAAGCGACGATTTCGAATACATTTACGATTCGGTGTATCGAACTTTAGCGTGCGTGCATGGAACTGTTATCGATGCAACAACTACGTTCATGATTTCAAATGAAAATAGGCACGTTATCGATATCGTTCGGCGACAAGCTGCGTTATCGGAAACGAAGATAAACTGGCTATATCTCCTATGACAATCGCGAATTGGAACGTATAAGAAACATAATGCAACATACCAAATGTCAAGACATGGGTGACCGTCTGCTCCGTGCTGGTATTCTCAAGGATTTCCAAGGGTGGGGGTGGTGGCGGTGGAAGTGGTGGATGCATGGCGTTCTCCATACCCCTCTTGATCATCAAAATTGGTTGTCACTGACGATGATCTTCGGTTTCCTTTGTTTTATTTTATTCAAAGCGAACACATTTCGCAGAGCACGACGCTTGTCAGACTCTACGCGTTTGCTGAGGATACGTAAGCCGTCGGGTCGTGTTACTCGCACAACCGTCGACACACGCGAGACAAGATCTACTTGACGCACGACACGACGAACCAACGTATAACGTGTATTCCCGTGGACCCGGGCAAGCCGATCGTCTTAATTATCACGGGAGCCGATCGCCGAACTAACGGATTCACGTTGACATCGCATTTTACATGATTAACCGACGTTTTCGGTTCGTCCGTTTTGACGGGCGACGAGGAGACACGCACGTTTTGACACCGCGCACCCGCACCGCGCAACGTACGACAGCGACTGCGACTGTCTTTAGTTGGTGCGTCAGCCGAGCGGAGCGATCGTACCGACACACAGTAATAGAACAAGTACGCAGACGGGGCAGAAATCAAAAATCAATTTTCCTATTAACGTACTTTTCCTTCCACCTTGCAACAATCCTCTACCAACTGAATTTCTAACAGAAAATAATCGACTGATAAATATTTTTGCAGGACATAGATAAAACTACAAACGTCTGTAATACAAAGTCAATTTTTAAATTTTAAAGAAGAACTACTTAATTACTATTAATTTCAATGTATCCATGATGACGAGTAATGTAATGCGAAAAATATCTGTACAAGTGTTTTACCTTTTAATGTAATAAATTTAATAAAACTTGAAATAATTTCATTTATTATCTGAAAATTATTTTCCTTGATTTCATTTCTTTTAAATTTATTAATTGTTTTATTTCATCTAATATTGAAATTGGGCGAATGTAACCTCTAAAGAATAAATTATAATATTACACTATAATACACTATAACTGTCTGCTAATGTATGTCATCCATGTGTCTATTTCACCTTGAACTTAAGTTCTAACCTAATTTGGTACCGTCGCTGAAACGGATGTTATTTTTATAGCCGATCGATTATTTCTACTATCGATTCTACGGAAATTTCAAATGCCGAATTTTTCGATCTTCGAACACGGGCCATCTCCATGATACTGTGTGCCTACAGGAACGAGATGTTTTTGTTGCGCCGTTACAACGAAACACCTTAATCATCTTCTATTCTTAAATACGATCTCCACAGCTAAAAGATGGAATATGCTGCTTAAAACGATTCGGGCGTAGAATGGTGCGCCTTCAAACATAATATGCGAAATAAATGATAACCGTTAAAAGTAAACAGTGACTTTATTTGTAATAACAAGTTTTTAACAACAGTAAGATGTTAATAAAGGTCATTGTCTAAGCCAACGTCAATGGATTTATAGTAATTCTTAATAGCCTGAGTTTCTCTGTCGCCGAATAATTAAATCGTTACCATACTACTTAAGATGTAGTTAAACGTTCGTAATAGATCGCATTATTCTCTCCTGCGTTAACGTAAAGTTTTGAAAGGTATTATCGTCGTTTAATTGTATGTATGTTCTTGTATTATTTTTCGTGCTTATAAGATTAGAAACTTTGTTAGGTATATAATGTATTTAAAACGCACAAGTTCTTTATGTATCTTCGTTGTATCGTAAATGATCGGCAGGAATAAACTTAATAAATGTGAGCGACGGGATGGGTTAACATTGTTTGTATACTCATGCGCGAGCGATATAACTCAGATATTTGAGGTCACATGCTTCCCACCACTCATACTGCCGCCTTTCGTTACATTGAGATCGCTCGTAACATATAAATGACAGAAGTAAAGTAGTGATTCGTAACAACGTATCATCTGCGAAATGTTCTCTGAACTGTTACCATTTTGGACGAAATACTGGTACCATGTACTAATTGGTATTATTTCCTGTAGCGTTTTAAAATTCTTTTACAATGTCGCGAGTAAACGCGACGCACTTGAACAAACTGATAAACGTGACTTAATCATTTCGAATCACACTAAGGAGCAGCCAGAAGGTAACACTCCATATTATTGCCACCAGTCTTGGATTTGTAAAGCTAGAGTTACTGAAAGCTATATGTAATTTAGAATACAAAATTAATTTTAAATATTACGCCAAATCCATTTTATTTTATCTTATTACGATAAATATTTCCAATAACTATTCTGAATGTACATTAAGTCTAATTTAAAGCAAAAAGGACTCGAGTTATAATATTTCGTTTTAGACATTGGTGAAGAAAGATTAGAAGATTGTGAGGAACCTGCACTACCGATAGACTTAGAACATATTCTATATAATTACACAAGGCCCGCGGAAGCGGAATTGCTTCATCGGGCATCGGAATTTTATAAAGTTGTAGCTGCTAGAAGAACCTTGAGATTTTTTAGTCCAGACCCTGTACCAAAACAAGTCATACACGACATAATAAAAGCTGCAGGTACAATATTATGTAATTACATTCACAAAACTCCTTATACATTTGAGTCTATTTTAGGCACTGCGCCTAGTGGTGCACACACAGAACCATGGACATTCGTAGCGATATCGAACCAAAAGGTGAAAGAGCAAGTACGGTCTATTATTGAAAAAGAAGAAGAAATAAATTACAAGCAACGAATGGGGCGCAAATGGACAACAGATCTGCTTCCATTAAGAACTAATTGGATGAAGGAATACTTGACTATTGCCCCTTACTTGTTACTTGTGTTCAAACAAACGTATGGAATCTTACCAAATGGAAAAAGAAAGATTCATTATTACAATGAAATAAGCACATCGATCGCATGTGGTATTCTCATTACCGCTATACAAGTATTAACATTATAATACTATAGTTCCTTATACTGTGTACCTATGCATAATATGGATCTTAATATATGAATTTTTTAAATCTAGTACGCAGGTTTGGTAACTCTGGTTTCTACTCCTTTAAATTGTGGATCTGCTATCCGCAACCTTCTTGGACGTCCTCAGAATGAAAAACTTGTTGTACTACTGCCAGTTGGATATCCAGCAAAGGATGCTACTGTGCCTAATCTTCAACGAAAACCTCTATCCGATATTTTAGTAGAAATTTAGTGACACGCGTGTAACAACGAAGTCTGCTATGCAAACACTCCATTGAAACATTGGAGTATTGGCTGTGTGTTTGTGAAACAATATAAAATAAGTACGTGTAATCATAAATTTGTACAAAACCCTATTTTTCTTTTCATAAAAAAACTTATATTTTTCTTGAGTATTATTTCTTGCTTATGAATACCTTACATTACACTTTCGCAAATATATATTATTTATTATAATTATAGAATATAGTTTTCCTTGGTCATGACATGACTTCTGATCTTACAAAGTTAATTCTAAAATGTTCAAAAGGGAAACTAATCCCTGAAGTATAGCACCCGAAGAAGTTCTATCGTTATTTATCATGTATTTATCATTTCTGCATTCAGAAAAATTTTCCATGGCACGCAATAAGACTGTCTAAAAGTTAGCGATTCTGTTTACATAAACTAATGTTTATTCAAATTTGCATACAATGTGTTAAAAAATAAGCGATATAAAATGTAAACTCACCACGTTGAATCAAAGTCAAAATCAAAATACGGTTTTTTATAAGACACGCGCGCTCTCTTTCTCTCCCTCTCTCTCACTCTCTCCCTCTCTCTCTCTCTATTCCTCTGGCACACACGACACCTAATACACAATTCCATGTCATTAAGTGACCCTAAAATTACTGAAATAAAAAAAAAAGAAAAAGAAGGAAAGGAAAACAGTTTACATCAATGAATACCAAATATCACCACAGTATCTTAAATTAAGTACATTCAATATATAAAATATAAAAAATACTGAACTAACGATAAAAGGAATAATAGAATATAAATTTCTGCGGTACTGCAAGTTCTTTTGTATGTTATAGCTATACTGCTATTTAATGGCTGTGTCATTAAGTGTAAAAGCTTTAGTATCATGGTTACGTACAGATAAATAGACAGTGTCCTATTTATCACTATTTTTATGAAACAGATACTATTTTAATATCATGTTTTTTTTTCCCTCTAGATTATCAATTTCTCGTTATCGTTTTTTGCTTCCTTCTGAATCTCGGTTCTTTTCGTGTTTTTTCTTTTTTTCGGGGGTGGGTCTGACAGTCGATAGCGAGGAGCTAAAAAGATTTCTATCGAAATATTCGAAATCGTCGGTTTCGATCGTAAGCAGTTTTCGAAAAACAGTAAAAAAAAGCAACCGAACTTCGAATGTCAATGGCTAGAAACTAAATTTGGCCTAGAACTAGGAGAGTATCATCGCGTTTTTCCGTCTTCTTTGTTGTCGATTTCCGGAAAAACAACGCTAGAATTTGTTTCTATTTCGATCCATTCATCATCATCTCTCCGCGGATATCGCGCAGTCGTTCCTAAACCGAATAAAAAATATAGTTCTCGCGTTTCAATGAAAAATGCAATCGATCGGCAACAATCTGGTTGCAGGGGGTCTCTCTCGGTTCTCTCGATGGTATATCTTGTCGATTTTCGCGTTCACTTTCTTCGTTTTCTTTTTTTTATTGCGGTCTCGTGATTTCATAGAAAGATTTTCAGGACAGTCCATCGACGGTACAATTAGCCGTAAAACTATAATACGGGTAAACGCTACGGGAGTTCGGCTAAAATTATATATACGCAATTATTTATTAATTTTCTGAGATCACCAGTGCCTGAGACAACTAAACGCAGTAATTATCTGTATAGTACTAGGAATACTTGGTCGACGTTTTCCTCTTAATCGTTACCGCAAACTTAAATAAGAAAAAGATATATATACGGGGGGATTCAACGAAAACAATCAAAAGAAATTAGATTAAGAAATCGTTAATGCTGCCAACATTTCGACGAATCGTTAGTATCGCCCGTGTGTTAATACTACGTTCGAAATGAACGTAGAAAAATATAAACGAAGGTAAAGGAAAACTAAAAAACAGAAAACGAAAGCGAGCTTTCTGAATACTCTCCTAATTCGGGAACGGCCGCTGCACCACAGCAAATAGGTAAAAATCCGTGACTTATCTACGAGACAAAGAGCTTTAATCACGGCGATGAAATTCTGCTATGCACAGACGGCAAGACCAGGAGCCCTCGGGAGGAGACGCAAGAGGTGGAGACAGACAATACATGTGGTATCCACGATCACAGTCGTCACAGAACAGCAGCTGATCCTAGTTTAGTTCGCGAAACAGTCTCAAATTAGCTTCCAACGACACCTAACGCGGAACGAATGATTTTTTTTTCCGCGATCGTGTTTCTTAAATCTCTTTTAATTGATCGATTTTTATTTAGTTTCTTCAAAAGATTTAATTCTTTTTAAATTGATCTGATATCGCGACCGAAATGGTGTCAAGATGTTAGATACGTAACACCTCCATACTAAACAATAGTTTATCGACGAGCGTAATTTCAGTAGCGATCGAGGCTGTGTGTCGCGCACTACTTGCTCCAACTAATTTAGCTTCTTTGAATGATTTATAGTGCGCAGAAGTCGGTCGAAACGTTCGGTCGTCTTGTACAGAACGTAACAGTTTACCAGGACATCCACGTAAAGTCGCATCGAGTTCTAAAATTTCTTCAACTTATCTCGATTCAGATAAACCGAATTTAATATCACGGTCTGTCTTCGTTATTTATCCTTTACGTATACATATACTTTGCAGTATAGTGCATGGTTATAGTGAGATCCAGAGCTATTGTCTAAAAGTATTCAGGATCTCCAAAATGAAAGTTGGCGTTAGCAAACGTTTCATTGTTTATATACGAAGATTCTACGTTGCAAAATAAAATAGTACGAGACAATGTCAATTTCCTGCGAAGGGGTGGGCGAAGATAGTTGGAGCGAGCAGTGGGTGATCGCACGATTGATCCCGAAAAATGAAGATAAATACTCACATCGTTGTCAGAGGTGCCACAAATGGAACAGCATTTGCATTCGATACACTGCCACCTGTACTTGCGAACAGAAACGATCATGTTTGCAGTGAATTGCAAACAAGTCGGATGCCCTATAACAAGAACGTAACGGAGGTCATGGAACAAGCATATTCGGGGACGGAGCAGGATAGTTTGCGTCTGGACGAGTAGAAAGGTGCTAGGACATTTATCTTGTGCCGAAGAACAGTGAACTCCAAGCTATTGTTCGTTTCTATATTCTTTTCACATTTACTTTTTACGTCTCGAATTCAACTAACGATCATTTTCCACGGTCACGTTCAAGCGATTCGCTTCATTCTATTTTCCGAATGTTTCGAAAACCAAGTCAAGAGCTTCCACGAAATGGTTTTTTTTTTGTTCAAATCTTTTGGTCTTTTTTCGTTTTTATTTTTGTCTCTCTACTGAATTTTGTTCCTTTGGAAACCGCGCACGATCATGACAGACTGATAATTCGTTTTTTTTTCTTTTGTTGTTTTCTTTTTTTTGCATTGTATGACTTTCACCCTTCCTCAGCACTAAAAACGTCCGGAATAATGTATAACGTTTTGTTTATGTTTCCGCACAGAATGCTTTATTTCATGATATCTGCGATTCTTTTGATGTCACCTCTTGAACATATTGTTATTTTATTTGGAATAGTAAAGGTGGTAAAAGTAATAGCGGTGCGTACCTTGGAATAGTTCACGTTCTTTCTTGCGCAGCACAATATAAACGTCGCGGACCAGCACACTCTCCCCTCGTACACATAATCACCCATGCACGCGGCACAGCTAACTGTGTCACATCCACCCACGCAAAAACGTTTTCTCATCCTCGCGCCATTCAGAACACGTTCCTTTCATCCTGCTCCTTGAATAATCTCTCACCATCACATACACACAACTCATAACGTATCACATTTGATATATATATATAATATATATATAATATATATATTTATATATAACTAGCGTTACTTAAATACTAGATTTGTAAGCCTCATGGGTATTGCTTAATTAAAAATTGCCTAATAACAAGTCTTCGATTTTTATATAACAAGGAGGAACTATTTGCATGCTTTCGTATCTTTTTTTCATCATTTTCTCCCCTTTCTCTCTCTCTCTTTCTCACTCTCTCTCTCTCTCTCTCTCTCGCTCGCTCGCTCGCTCGCTCGCTCTCCTTATACCATGTGAATTTTTTTCTTGCGATAATTATAAGAGTGTCGAGAACAATCGAGAGCGGAAGAGTACGGCAGTAAAATCGAAGAGCATCCGGAAAACTGTCTTATTGAAAAAGAATCGTCCGTTGGACGATGCAACAAGGGAATTCATTCGATCGTGTTACAACTTCTCGTGTCCATAAATCTATGATAGTATGCAACGGTTGCTTGTTTTTTTTTTTTTAAGGAAAGAAGGAAACAGTTCCTGTGCCACGGGCCAAAAATCTCAGAGTTCACGTCTTTACAGAGAAACAACGGTCGTCGCGGCGCGCAGAGGCGATTTTGTCAGGAACTCGCGGCCGGATGCCTGTCGAATCATTGTCGGGAAATCTGGGTTGAAAATCCGCCGCAGTTCGCAGATAATTCAATTACTAAATGACTGCGGAACGAAACGACTGGCAACTTTAACCGCGTTTCGCTTTGCCACGGTAATTCCGTTCTGCGTCTCCGCTCTTATATTTCCATCGAAATATTGTTCCGCCACAGGTTCGTTCCACAAAGTTTTTAATGTGTCCTGCAAAGCTTTTGTCGAAAAACAGACGGAGGTTCGTCTTTCTGGGTTTAAGAACAAATTTGCATTTCTAGCCTCTAGTTTCTCGTTCATTTGAAAATGGTTGGTTATTACTTTTGTACAGTTTATCTGTCTTTAGGATTCATGTGCGATAAATTGAACGTATTCCATCGGACAACCGAGAAAGAAGACTCTAGAGCAGAACTTTGCGACAGCTCTACTATTCGTTCCATCGCGGTGATCTTAGAAGAATAAACGACGAAAGCAAGAAGAATCGGTCATGTTTTCGTGTTAACTCGCCTCTGCGCGATGTCCTCCCTGTTTCTGTGACGCGAATACCAAAGTTTGTACAAACCTAAGCTATAATCATGTCCCCTACTGCAAAGTAGATAAAAGACATACATATCCTTCTTCCTGCGACACGCGTCGGTCACGTGCCGCGGTCGAACGGAACACGGAAAGTAGTATAGTTTCTCTCTTTCTCTCTCTCTTTCTCTCCCACTCTTTTCCCGTTTTCTCCTTCGCCCCTCTGTTTCCCCGTGTTTGCTCTTCCTATTCCTTTAAATATGTAATAAATATATTCCGTCGCCATTCGATGACGACCCGACGAAAACAGCAAACGACAAATGTACACGTTATAATATGCAACGCGACGACGAACAAACGATTAATGCCCAGAACGAAACGGAAGGTTTTCGAAGCAGCAGGTCTTGGCCCCCCACTGAAATGCTTGTATAAATGAACAAAATATGGATGGAAATGAAAAACCCGGCGAACAACGGTTCCATCAGAATTCGAAATGGACCGATCTCTCTCTTTCGCGTCGCGCGCGATTCTCTCGCCGAACGAGACCGGTCAATTGGTGGCGGGTTGCCGCTGGATTCCCAATCGAATATGCTTCTTTTTCTCAGGTGGACGTGTCACGACGGAATATCGTCGGCGTCTAGGCTCGATGACAAAATCAGTAATCGGACTAGTTTAGCAGAAATGTGATACGCGACGTTCCGAGAATTTTTGGTTATTTCGACATGCGGCAGCAATTATTTTCCAACTGCGTGTTCAAAAATTCAAATCATGGAGATTTGTTTTCTATATACTCTTCGAGAGTCCATTATAGAATTCAACCTATCCGTTTGCTTTATTTTCTGTATTCAATCAGATCGTTTCGATGAATTTACTGTTAGCGGACAAATTTAGATACATATTCGGTTCGGTGTACCGATAAAGAGACTGCGAATTCTTATTGTAAGTAAAAATTTATCTCTACCCTTAATGAGTTTGATAGGCTAAAACTAGCGCATTAGCATTTCGGTCCATCGATTGGTAATTATTTCAAAGAACACCTTGCAATTATAACAACAGTTCCTTTCTAAATCTCGTTTCTATGAAATTGTCCGCGAAAATATAAGTTCGCTGAACATTGGCAGTTTACTGATGAAGACGCGAGAGGTTTGTATAAAAGTACCATGTAAAATTTACTACGATCTGTCCTCTACTTCGGTGGAAGATGAGACGATGTAACTTGTCCAGCAACAACCCGATCGTTCCGAGAACGAGGAAACCATCGATCGCGCAAGGTATCGGATCTTACGTAAATGGAAGCATCGATCGAGCATTCGTTCGATCTACCCGATGTCCTAAAAGCACCGCGCGGTCCATTGGAAGAATTACGGAGCTGCGATCGTGTACGCGTAAAACGGTTAATTCGAGAGTGCAGCTGTGTTTGTGAGAAAAGTGCGACCGTGAAAATTTACGTCGAACCTGTTCCGTACTGTAAAATCGAGTCTTTCTCTCGTTCTCTCTTTCTCTCTCTTCCCCACGAGTATTCAAACGGTAATACTTTTTAGTTAGCGTTATATGTGCTGCGCCTCTTAGGTGTATTGCAGATCGATAAATAGAAGTACGGAGAACGCAAAATTTCGAAATGTAGAACGAAAATTATTTACAAGACTGTCTTCTCTTCCCCTAGAAACGTAGAAATATCGAAAACATGGTTCTTTTCCCGTATTACGAATATATATATATATATATATATATAAATAAATATGTTGCTCTCGTTTAAACGATTCACGACTGTGCTGAATAATATAATTATAAAGTCTATATTCGTATCGTTTGTTTAAGCTCTCTCTCTCACACTCTCTCTCTCTTTCTTTCTCTCTCTCTCTCTCTCTCTAAAAACTTTTCGATTATAGAACGATTACTTTGCGTTAAGCATCTCCTCTTTCCTCTTTTCTCCTCTCTCTCTCTCTTTCACGCTCGTTTTTTCTTTTTGTTTTCTTTTGATTTTCAAACACAATAACGTAAGAACGCGATCTACACTGTAGTCAAACAGAGAACACAAACACATCCTCTTCAATACGTGCTCTAGTGATACTGTGCAACAGGAATTTCTTTGTTTTCGGTTTTAAAAAGTCAAACGCACGTCTCTCTCTCTCTCTCTCTTCCCCAAAATAGAATGGCAGACCGTATTTTTGTTCGTCCCGTGCTTTTACATTATTCTCCGTCTCTTATACCATTTTTATATCATTTCTTTTTCTTTTTTAACATTCCGAGATTCGTGTTGAACTGCCCTTCCACCCGCCCGGCCCGTTTTGTTTTGTACATTACTCTTTATTTTCTTTTGTTTTGCCTCGTAAAAATTTGTCCCCTTAAAAACTAATCACGGAATTATAATAAATCACAGTTGATCCGTGCAGCAAAGGAATCATCGAACATTCCCATCGCTCAGATGCGACAAGTTGCACCATTGACAAACTGATGTTTTTGCTTTTCGTGCCTTGACTAGTGTATGTAAAGCTCGTAACCGTTTATCACTCGCTCTATCTCGCACGCACTCTCTCCTAATCAATCTCTCTCTCTCTCTCAAACACGCTGAAACCGTGCAGCTTCTTGATTATTGCACACATAAATTTACCCTTAAAACGATGCGATTCTCTCAAACGTACGTCGTTACAGCAACTAGGTTTCTCTTTCTCTCTCTCTCTCTTTTTTATCGTCCTACTCAACCCAAAAATAGTGTTTTCTTTTTTCGTGTTCCTCTTTTTTCTCTCTCTCTTCGTTCTCGTTACGATCCTCCGCGGTGGTATGAAAAATAGTTCCGACACGTCCGAAACCGCGATTGAATCGACAACAATTCCGAATTAATTGCTAATTACGAATAGCCCTCGTGCAGAACGCACATGAATTTTATCCTTTCTCTCTCTCTCTCTCTCGCTCTCTCTCTCTCTCTCTCTCTCTTTTTCTCCCTTTCTTTCTCAGCTCTGTAGTCGCGTGAACACAAGTCGCGGATCGTAAAGGAGACACAGGAGCGACAAAGAAAAAAGCTAGTCCACCGACCATGTATACGAGGAGGACGGTAAACGGGAAAGATTTGCCGATTTCCTTCTGTTTTCCTTCCACGGGACCGAAGTAAGTATATGCCGCAGCTCGAATGGAGCAATTGTTCCGAAAGTAAATCATAGAACCTGGAAAATACAATCATTAATATTCTGTTCTTCAATTGGTCGCGTGTTAATACTAGAGAAAGATTGTCCGCGAACAAACTGAATGGACAAGACGAAAAAAAAAGGTTGAAGCGAGCAAGAGAACAGAACCAATTGGTGAAACGAAACAGCAGCAGCAGGGGGGGGGGGGGGATGCGTGACAACGTTGGGATACAACAAAACTCGAAACTGTCTTCTGGAAGGGAACCTCAGCCGATTTCGGTTTAGGGACATTCCCGATTAGTGCCTCTTTAGTTGATCATCGTTCGATTTAGCGAATCGGCGAGATTCTCTGGAAAGAAATCAGCCCGGACGTAACACAATTCACACTCGGTGGAGAAATAGTTCTAATGTAACTATAGAGGCACCGCCAGCATGCATCAGCGAGGGTTCAGGTGTTTTAATAAATGTTCGTTGCAATCCAAACATAGTGCATCTAATGCATGGGAACTCTACAACAACGACTACGGTAAGATATATATTGTACGGATGGGAACAGTCAACATTTTAGGAAGACAATGACCTATATCTCGGAAATAGCAAAGCAACAGGGAATATCGAAGACGGTCACTATAATTAACCAAATAGTTAAGAAAAACAAAATCCATTGAGTTCCTCTAACGATTAAACGGGTCCTCCGAACGAGGACCCTCGATCTGAAGTACTTCTATGGAAAGAAGCTCCAGGATGTACGTGTTCAAATTTGTAAAACAATCAACCGAGCAGGAAGTCTGTCGTAATGCTTCCGACTGTAACGATGAGATAAAGAAACACGTGTTCGAGGAACTTTTTGCCAAAGATGCGCCCTTCGTCGCAGGCATGTCCAGCGATAATGACAATGATCTGGTACGTGTTGAACTGCTTTCTACAGACCCGAAAGCTATGAATCCTTTCAGGACAAATATCGTGAATATTGTTCTCCTTTTATATAAAACACTTACAATGTTATAATAGTAATTTTCAATGCAATAGGAGAAATACAAACTACTCGTGTAATAAACTGTTCTCAGTAAAAAAAAAAACACGTATATGAACGTTACTCTGATACACGGTCGGTATATAAGTTTAGCGGATGTTTAAAAACTCTTGATATGGAAATGATTTGAAATGCCTGGTCGGAAGACAGATCCGAGGGGGGATTGTCTGGTGCCGTAGCGACAGAAGGGGGGGAGTAAAGAACATGGTGGAAGAAGTGATCGGTAGTACTTACATCGGTCCCAACACAGCGCGAAACAAAAGCAAAAGCGGCGGGGTTCCCGACCTGGGCGGGGAACGCGTCCTGATAGGAGTCCGCCCCCGTATACATGGCCAATGGTCCTGATACAGAGACCACCGAGGAAAAGTAAAGGAAGGTAATCCAATGATCCGCTACCCAGAGAGGGTTCGATCGACGGAACGACACACGCGATTACCGGACTATATATCATCGGCGGATACACACACGCCACCTGCATTAATTGTGATTCGTTCTTCGTGTATACTTGCGCTTGATCTTTTCCTCTGGCTTACCTGAGCGGCCGCAGTCACTGCACGAGACCAACTCCTCGGAGCCGCCGGTCTTTTTATTTTCTCTAGCGTCGCCCAGACAGAAGTCGCAGTACGGGGAGGGTTGCGCGGACTTGCCAGCTTTTTTTTCGTTAGTCCCGGGGGTCGGGGGCCCCTCCGTTCTCACCGAGGAAGGCGAAGGCACCGCGGTTCCCGGGGACGAGACCGCAGGCAGATGGTCCTCCTTCGTCGATGGTACCGTCGGCGATGCGGGCGCTACCGTCGTTTGCGCCGCCTGCGGCTGCTGCGTTTGCGGCTGCTGCGATTGCGGCTGCTGTGGCTGGGGCTGCTGGGCCTGCTGAGCCGTCGACTGGGCCTGTTGCGCCGCGGGCTGAGGCTGCGGTTGCGACTGCGCAGGTGGCTGCGTCGACGCCCCCGCAGCGGTCGCGGAGGGTGCTGCGGGGGACGGACTCGAGGTACTCGATGAGCTTGCGTTCTGACGACCCCGACGTGTACCACCTAATCACAAACCGACCACATACCCAGTTGCGCTTTGCGTCACAAGCTAATGACCATGCACACTGGCTTAGAGACAATGAGTTTAGAGTCAATCCTGTGACGAACGCCGGACATAATCGATTCCACTGCGACCTCTATCCCAGAATTCTTCGACGCACTAAAGACGAGGGCGCTGAACAAGTTCTTCAAAAATTTTGATTTCTTGGCGATTCTGCGCTTGTAAGGAAGTGAACGCTACGGAATTATTTGTTTGTGATTCTGGACATTTTTGACAAGCTAGAAACTGTGTTCCGATGTTAGGAGTCTCCTTTTTTTTCCCAACGCGATTGGCTGCTTCCCCGTCCCCACTGCCACATGTTCGCCCTCAATTCCAAAGGCCACGTGTACCACATGTTGCAGTAAGGGAAAGCAACCTTAAATCGAGAGATAGATTTACCAAAAATTCGAGAATTCCTGAGGAAGGCGGACAGACACTTGCCTCGGCCAAACAGAATCGATTATTCAGAGTGTCACAGTAATTGAAAAAAGGAACTGGCACAACAATGAGAAAAGAAAAGTCAAGGTATATATTTTATATACAAGGGTGTTTCAAAATTATACATACTTCGAGAAATGAGGAGTTCCTGAGGCCATTTCAAGTGACCTTTTCCTTTGTCGAAATGCAATCCGTGTCTTTGTTAAAGAGTTATTAACGAAAAAAGAGAGGCAAATTAGAGACTGAAGCCTATATTACTCCGGCGCGCGGCGGCTTTGAACCACGATCAAAGTAACGAACGTGGATTACGACATTTACAACTGAATGGGTGAGTTTTTCAGTACTAATATGTGTGAAATTTTTTAAACGAATAGAACATTTCTAAAATCCTTGTTCGTTACTTCGAACGCGGCTCAAAGGCGGAGCGCAACCCTCCCTCTCCTTCCGTTGCGCCCCGGGAGTAAGATAAGCTTCAGACGACTGGCTCGCGCGTGTAGCAGCAGGTTGAATCGTGCGCGCGCACCTATCTTTTTTCATTAATAACTTGTTAATAAAGCCGCGAATTGCATTTCGGCAAAGAAAAAGATTACTTAAAATGGCTTCAGGATCCCCTCATTTCCCGGAGTATGTATAATTTTGTATATATATGTATGTATAGAATCGTAACAAGGTGCACAAATTACGTCAATCGATGCATTCCATCACCAAGAGCAATTACAACGATACAAGGTCGAAGTATCCGTTCCAAGGTCAGACAGTAACAGCGTCGCAAACGCGGCAACACTACTTTTTGCGACTCTTTGGAGAACAATCTCCGGGCGTACGGGTAATATTATATTATGTGTTTGTTTTTAGTGAAGCTGCGGTAGGCGATCATCGGAAAAGGAACAATCGAAGCCAAAGTCGCTCTACATTTGCTAAAGCGTATTAAAAAAAAAACATTCAAACAAAAGTAGTCAAGTAAAACAGAGAATACGAGCAAAACAGAAGATGAAAGAGATACTGTAAACGCCGTTAGATTACTCCATTACAAACAACTCAGATCAAACTCATCATGCTGCTGAAGGATATTGTACGTATATTAAACAATCATGATCAAAAAGTACACACACACACATACCAAATACTCGAGAGAGAGAGGCTGCGCCTAACAACTCTACCTCGGCTAAGAAGGTAGCACAACTCTCTCCCGGCACACTATGGAACAACTTTCAAGACACGATTGCAGAAGCATGCTATTGCAAAACATTCGCCAGAAAGTCGCTAGTCTCTTTCCTCTCTCTTCCTTCCTTCCATCTTCCACAGAAAAAAAAACGGATAAATAATAGCCTCGGGTCGTATCTAGAGAACAAGGTACACCAGTGTACATAAATAAATTGTACACGATACTGAACAGAACGGTATCATACTGGCTTAACGACACTGTCTCTGTATGATAGTCGAGAATGTAGACAAAATTGTGCAAACAGAGATCAGATAAAGATAGTAAATAAATAACGGACAATCGTGACCACAAAATGATGTATAGAATGCTACGTTATTTGCCTAGCATGCATTTGCAACACATTTAAAGAATGTAATACTTAAGTTCCATCAAGTAAAAGGGGGGAAAAAAGAGTTGATGATCCGGATGAACACTGGGTGGTTGCGTGAAAATGGATGATCAAAGATCAAAGATTCAGAGTTCCAGGGGTTGGGTAAACAGGAGTTCCAGGAGCATGGGGAATCCGGCGGCGACTGCCACAAAAGGATAGTGAGAAAACTGAGCTGATTTTGGCTCCAACCTGGCTGGTTCGAAGCAGCGGTGTCTGCAACGCTCCTAGGTTCAACTTCAGCAGGACTGGGACTTAGTTCCTTAGCAGGATCACCGGAGGAAGTAGAGTGGGAATGACCATAATGGTAGACCAGACCAGGTCTGGTTTTATACCGTGCGCTGCATACTGCAAAAGTGCAAATACTGTTTTTTTCCCACAAACCAACCAATGCAATGTCCATGATGAGACAGACAGACAAAGAGAGAGAGAGAGAGAGAGAGAGAGAGAGAGAGAGAGAGAGAGAAATATCTTGGTTTGACGAGTTGGTTGGACAATTAAAGAGGGATGATAGTAGCCGTCTAACCGCCATGTCGGGCTGGTGTATCCCACAAAGTATACATCATTATATGCATGAAGAAAGCGAAAACGGACAGACGGTTCTCGTACAACGAGAACATCTACTGGATATCTACAGTTTGGAATATACATGGCGGTTAAAGGATTCAAGGAAGAAGCTTACCAGGTTTGGGATAGCATTTGCACACCTTCCGTACCAGTACATATCCCTATCCACCTACGAATCTATATGTGGACAAGCAGTGAAGGAGTTCCAGCCCAAGAAGCAAAACTAATACGATGCAAGGCTTGATGCTTGTATACTCCTACAGAATGAGCTCGCTACAGTGTGAGCCAGTACATTCTTGCTCTGTTATTGGCAGGTAGTATAGGTCCGAAGATATTTGGCCGGTTACTGTAAGTTCTATCAAGAATCAATGGTCTATACACGTCAGTCGAACCTGTCGGCTTAGAATCGAGGCTTACAGGTCTTGACCAAATGTCTTTAGATTCATCCGCTAGTCTAACAGGAGTGGTTTCAAGAAGTAAACAGATTGGCAGGCACATTCGAGTTAATTCATAGACTTCGCGTCTGGAAAAGTTCGATCAAATTAGTAGTGACTATTATACTCCTTCAAGGTCTAAGCAAACGCGACCCCCTAGCGAATCACCTTTATCTCATTGACAATGATTTTATCGATAATTCTTTACTAAACATAGCTGACGATATGTATCGCATTGTTTATTCATCACTAACTATACATGTGAATACTATCAGTCATTTAGAGTACTTCTACTAACCACCATCTTTGGATGTTATCAAGCTCTTTCTCTTAAATGATTTTCAAAAACATTGTCAGCAAAGTTAAATATCGATAAAAGAATGGTCTACAAGATAAGAATGACCACTCCTTATTTTCTTCTTTTTATGAACATTATTTCTTGCAAACTATCGATATAAGAAATTACAATTTTCTGAACGCGATACAATAAGGTATGTTACCTTCAATAGATTAAAAAATGGACAGTGTTCACAATTTTATATAACCTACGTAACGTTTGAACGCACTGCACACGTTCTGCGCGCGGAACATTAATATCTTTAATACACAGGTGATCAATCTTATCCTTTCATACAGAACCATGTCACGTCGCTTCATACTTCGATAAACAGGAAAAAGAGAAATGGAGTACAAGGTTTTATACAAACACAAAGTATACAAAAAGGATTGGAGCATCCTAAAGTGTACTGCAAATTGACTAACTTGAAGGAAAACAGCAGTCAATACGGTACTGATCAATCTCACTGAGCAAAAGAGCATTATTACTACTGAGTCTAAAGGGCACCTTTCCACGTTAAAAAGTTCATTATAAGATCAGTTACCATCCCCAAAGTGTACAATTATGCGGCAACCAAAACTAAAGTCTTCAATAATTTATTTCGAGCTTTCATATTATTCTTTTTCTGTGTACCATATAGTAATTTTTTGCATATTTTGTAAAATAATATGTAGGCATCATAAAAATATAATTATTTAATAAAATTAACAAATCTTCTAACGTAATGCACTTGATCGCTTATCCGAAATAACAACTGATAGAACTAATAATAATAAACATAATGAAACTAGTAACAGGAAGTGGTCATTTGTAGTTGTATCTATGGTTAAACTTACGGTCACAAACGAATGGCTTATCAGTGTCAACAGCATCATAGTTGGTTTTTTTGCGCCCACGTCCCCCACCCTATATAATAAAAATATTTTACAATATCTAATAGTCGATATAAAAAACAAAAACGTGAAACTAGAGAATTTAATTGCATATTGAGTCAATTACTTCACTATGTACTTATATTTCCTAATTCACATAATAACCATTGTGATAATATTGAGAATAACAAGTAAATAAATTAGACTTACCTTTGTACGTTTGCTTCCTGAGTTATCTGTGGAAGGAGGATGACTTCGTGTAGGATGATGTCCACCACCACGAGGTTTTCTTCGTTTCCGTTTACTACTGTAACTTTCTTCATAATCATAATCACTCTCGGGATCAGGTTCCTCATATGTATCCATATCTAATATGTCTTGTTCATCATAATACCAAGCATCTTTACTGTGTTCTTCTGCAAGGAATTGTTATTTTGATTCAGGTAAGTATAATGCCCGCAATATTTGTATACTTTTATAAATATATCTACCTTTAAGAGCAACAGATTCTTTACTATCATCATTTACATGTGTTACAGTTTCTACACCTTCTACACAATCTTCTGGATCTCCCCTGGGTCCCCTTTTTGGATGCAAATAGTGCATTAGATACTGCCGTCTTTTTTTTCTCCATCTTTTACTAGGATATGTATATATTTGACCGTGTAACAAGCCTGGAAGTCTTTCTCTTGCTGACATAAACAGCGAAGAATGATTTTGTGCTACACCTATAAATTTACAATGATTTCTATTATTAATCTGCACCTACACCAACACCACAAATTCACCATTTATTTTTCATCTGTCATTATTTAAACTTGCAACCCCTTATGACTACAAATTGACCACAACGGAATTTTAATTAAGAAATCTTGGTAAGTCTCGATACATTTAAGAAGTTCTTTTTAAATTATTTAAAAATCATTTTATTCCATTGTCTCTTGCTATTTACGCCATAAACAATTGAAGTACGCACGTCGATAGTAGTACGGCCAAAAAAACTATGCTGATTGCATTCAAACAGACGCGATCGATTTCTTATAGTAGGATTATACAACTCTGATGACCAGAGCGCTAAAAGCATACATAAGTCACAATAAGAAATACCTGTCTGTGAATCCAGGAAAGGCATACGTAGTCGTCGTTCCCTGCATAGTCGGCTGTTATAATTCGAGGCATTCTCGATAGATTCCCTGTATGCGGTGTCATTAAGGTAGCTGCAAAAAATCGATAGTAGCCATGTAGACGCTCCAAATTTACCGTAGTCAGAACTTATCGAGGACTAATTATTCTGCTACGTACCTTTCTATTTTACACAAATTACTTTCGTTTACAACTTGTATGAGTCCATGGGAAGCCGGTGAAATTGTAATGGCTGTCATTTTATAACAACCAAACAGTTAGTCTCCAACTCCAGCTAACCGTTTGGTCCTCTTTCCGGAAAAGGAGCTTCATTAACTAACGCATGCGCAGTTTGTTTGATAGTGACGCTTGATGGCGCTCCCTACAAGAAGACTGCATAAACTAATCTCTCAATTCAAGAATCATTTCCGGCGGCAACGAGTCTCTTGAATTTAAAAAATGAATGGCTTTTGAATTTCTTTAAAAATGACAATTATGCACTAAAATCAGTCTGCATCTAAACAAAGTTTGCTATACATACTTTGATTAATAAATCGAAGCAGCAAATCTGGGAACACTACCTTCTCCTGCAATTCAAATAATTCAAATTGAATCGTCGTAAGGCAAAATACATCGAGTAACAGATAAAGCATATTAATAACATTAATGAAAATAAAATTTAGATTGATTAGAATTCTAATAGTAACAGTATTGCAAGTCAATTTCCTGAAGATTATGATTATGGACTTTAATCAACTTTTTTAAACTTGTTGATTCATGCACAAAAAAAATTATTATTAGCTTGGTTAATACAGTAATTATGCGCAAATATGTTAGTTTTTAAATTTCAAATTAATTGAAACCGATTTTAGAGGAGTGTGCTACTTTATTGGAATGGTTGTTACAAGAGATGTAAAAGGCGGCGATTTTCTGCTGACAAGAACGTGAGATACAATTTACAAGAACAGTTTATTTTAAAAGGATAATAATTGCAGTTACAGCAATATACGTATTGACCGTAGTGGCAATAAATTATAGAGCACAGCCGTTGAGATGAACATTTCATTTTACGATGTACACTCAATGTTTCTGTTACAAAGATGGACGTAACCGAATTTTATCTGTAGCCTCTAAGTAAAGTGAGTTATTATTCATAACTCCTTGATGTAGTAGATATAAATACGTCCCTTAGAAAAAATGCTTAATGAGTAAAAGCGAATTATGCTACTTCTACGTTTTTACCATCCTTGTTTTCCTAATGTGTCATGGAGTAGAACACGCCGACATAAATGCGTAACATTTTGTTAAACTGTATAATAACTTGCTCAGCAAGGGATGTAAAATATTCTATACAAAAATTATTCTATATTTTTTTACGTCTTCATTAGAAACAGGACTTCGGTAGCGTGATATATTTATTTAACTGGCTCGTGTGCATTGTTCGTAACAGATTTTCAAAAACGTAATTTCTAGTTTGTGTTACAACCGATACCATCAAAGTTAAGGTCTACAAATAAATAAATATTCCATCTGTTCATGAAAGCTCATTTAGAACATTTCCTCGCAATTCTGATCCTTCTGCTCTTTGAAGGATTTGAATTTTGTAATTAAATCGTCTACAGCAACCTCTCCGTGCACCTTGTTATCCCTGGTTCTAACATTCACCGTACCAACTTTACGTTCTTTTTCTCCAACGACTGAAAACATAATTCCGTAAAATGTAAGACGCTCTACCAGAAAATACAAGCTACATCAAATATGTAATGATATATTACCGAGGATAAAATTGAACTGTGCAAGTTGAGCATTTCGCACTTTTTTATTCAAAGTATCACTTGCGTCTGTGTCAACCTCTGCCATGAAACCTGCATCCCAAAGTTTATCTTTCACTTCGAAAGCATACTCATCGAAGTGAGAACTTACTGGAATGACCATTGCTTGTCGCGGAGACAGCCAGAATGGCCATTTTCCAGCATAGGACTCAGTTAAAATCGCAATCATTCTTTCAACAGAGCCCAGGATAGCCCTGTGAATGATTACTGGCCTCGTTTTCTCTCCAGCCTCGCTAAAATTTTGGAACATTCAATTGTTAATTTCAATTGAACTTTGTTCGTGAATTTATTCAGTAATTAATCGTTCTTTTCTTACTTGACATAAGACAAATTAAATCTAATTGGTAATTGGAAGTCCAATTGAATTGTGGCACACTGATGTGGCCTCCTTAAAGCATCCATAATCGTTATATCAATTTTTGGACCATAGAATGCGCCGTCTTCTGGATTAACTTTCCATGGTTCTCCAAACGTGTTCAAACTGTCCTCCAACGCTTTCTCTGCTTGATTCCACATTGCTATATCTCCCATATATTTTTCAGGTCTCGTGGATAGACACAAGTTGAACGTGAAACCGAAAACAGAGTATACGTGACGCAAGAAGTTCAACGCGTTGAGCACCTCGTCTTTAATTTGTTCTCCCGAGCAAAATATATGTGCATCGTCCTGTTGGAAACGTCTAACTCTGGTAAGTCCAGTCAATGCGCCAGACAATTCGTTTCTATGCAACACTCCAAAGTCAGCCATTCTCAATGGCAATTCACGCCAAGATCTGTTCCGCACATCAAATATCATGCAATGGCCAGGACAGTTCATCGGTTTTAGCGCGAATGTTTCTTTCTCAACGTCAAAAGAGAACATGTTATCTGCATAGTGTTGCCAGTGGCCAGACGTTTGCCACAGTTTGCTGTTATAAATATTGGGTGTAACTACTTCTTGAAAACCTCTCTTTCTATATTCGGATCGAATAAATTCTACCAAAGTATTATAAATATGCGCTCCGCGTGGTTGGAAGAAGCACGATCCTGGAGAAAGCTCATGGAAAAAGTATAGCTCTTGCTCTTTTCCTATTTTTCTGTGATCTCGTTTAGCAGCTTCTTCTTGGAACTTCTCCCATTCTTTCAGCTGTTTGGTGTCGGGAAAGCTGATGCCATAAAGTCTTTGCAAAGTTTCTGCATTGGCATTACCTTCCCAGTAAGTGGAGGAATTTTTGGTAACTTTGATAGCTTTTACCTTTCCAGTGTGTCTAATGTGCGGCCCTCTGCATAAATCGATCAAAGGGCCACACCTGTAAACTGTGGTCTTAGGTGTATTTATTTTTTCATTAATAATACGAACTTTGAATTCATTGTATTTAAACATCTCCAACAGCTCTTCCTTTGTCATTTCTAATCTTTCAAACGGCTGTTTTTCTTTAACTATAGTTTTGTATAGGGTTTCCAAGTATGGAAAATCTAAATTTGATATACCCTTATCACCTAGGTACATATCATAGTAAAAACCATTCTCAATTGGTGGACCATAGCATAAGCAACCACCGTATACCCTTTCCATAGCTTCTCCCAAAATATGTGCACTAGAATGCCAAAACACTTGTTGACCATCGTGGCTATCAAATTTAAGAAGTTCCAGTTTGCAATCAGATTCCAACGGTCTATCTAGATCCCACAGCTCATTGTTAACTTTTGCAATGACAGTACTATCTGCTAAACCTTGACTAATACTTTTTGCAACTTCGTATGGTGTTGTGCGCCAAGATTGGCCATCAACTTCTTTCCCATCAGGAAGAGTTACTTTTATATCGGTAACTGGTTTTGAAGCTAATTCTGTTTCATATTCTGCTTTTAGTTTGTCCCATAATATTATACGATCCTAAAAATTTGTAACGTTGTTAATCTAGATTACTACCATAAAATGTAAAAAATAATAAAAAATTAAAAATATTTCTTAATATACCTGAATATAATTTGGCCAAGGTTTTAATTCGGAAACCGTTTTCTCATCAGTGACAGCATTTTTTTTCTTCTTCATCATTTTCGCCTAAATTTAAAAAAATATTGCATTCATTAGCAAAATTGACTTGGTTTTTCATACATTCATGCGATACTAAATAGAGTGATGAAATTAGTATTATTCGCCAAAATGAGAACTTTCTTGTATTACATCAGGTTATTGATTTCACTAATGCGGGGTAGTCATTTATATAACAGAACCACTTCGTATCGTTATATTTTTTTAATACGTTTTCAACAAACAAATAAATGAACAAATTGACAATACGACATTATGAAACAAGGTATTGATATGATAACATGCTATATAACCAACCCAAGAAGCATGTGGCCGCATCGAAACATTATACAAGTTTCTAGAACTGCAAATACGCAAACTCGGCAACATATTTTAATACTAAAAATGAAAGGAATAAAAATTTGATCAAAAATAAACCGTGTTCATGCCTTTTCTTCCTTTAAATTCAGGTTTTGCACGTTATTCACCACGTCGTCACTCATAATGTCGACCATATTGAAGCGACTTGGATCGTACTGCACCTTATTGCCGTGCTGTGTTGTGATCTACCATCTATACATAGGTCTAGAATATCGAAAGAATGAATTATCAATGAATTAAGGTAGACGCACAATGAAAAAACGTTCAAGGACATTTATCATTTATTTTCCTCTTTTTTTTTCTTAAAAAAATAATCTCCTAAGAAAATATATCGGAAAAATTTGTCACACATCGAGGAATGTAAAACTAAAAGCATATATTTCCATTGAAATAATTAATAATGTAAAACACCTAATGTCGATTATTAATGTAATTCAAATAATAGGGCTTTAGTTTTACACCCTGTATAATGTAAAATTCACAATGTTTTCCATTTATAAATATGTTTCACTAATTACATTTTTTAAATCTTTAAATAATTAATACACATCCTCTCCCTAAAAATGTATACGTTCATGACGAATAATATGACTTCTATGATGGAATCTTTTCCCACAAGCTGGACAAACATACGGTCTCTCATCCGTGTGAATTCTATTATGTATTTTCAAGTCGTATTTCTTGAAGAACGATTTACCACAATGGGAACACACGTGATTTCGCTGTTTCAAGTGATCACGTTTCACATGTTCCTACAGCAACAGAAATGAACTTGGATAAAGTTATAACAGTCTCCCTGGAAGAAGATACACTTACATTGACTTGTGAAGAAGTACTGTAAATTTTTTGGCACATATCACACGCAAACTTTTGCGGACCTTCCGGTCTGTGATTACTAGCGATATGTTTATTCAACGTGGACTTCCAAGCGAAGGACATTTTGCATTCTTTGCAATGAAATTTTTGTTGATCTGCAAAATGTGTTCCTATGTGCTGTTTATAATTATAACTGGTTGAAAATGATTTTTCGCATACTGTACACTGAAATTTTAACAAATATACTTTCGACTTTTTTAAATCCTCCAGTTGATCCTCTTGTTTGTCATCACTCATAGAATTATCAGCTTGCACCTGTGTTTCCTCTTCGTCAACAATTTGATCAGTATTTGTATTAAGTTTACATTGTATATCATCATTAAGAGAAGTTAGAAGTATCTGTTCACCGTCGCCAATTGCATCGCTCTTTTCATTTTCGTGGATGGAATCGATTTGACTGAAACTTTGGAATTGTAAGAGTTGATCGTTTTCTTTGCATTCCAAGAGTTTAGAACTTTGACTTTCAATTCCCGTATTTTCCACGAATTTAAGAAATCTTTCAGAACTATCGTCGTAATTTAACCGCTCAAAAACTTCGAAATTTGTTTCCACATATTTATCAAAATCATTTTGTGAATCCAACAATATTTGATTTGCGGTGAAACTTTTTTCTTCGCCTTGTAATTCGTACTGTGTATAACTTAAGTCGCTGGATATATTATCTCTTATATTTTGCTCACGGTGGACGTCCTCGTTCACATCTTTTATACTAAAACATATGTTCGCAATATTTTCAGAAATATCTGCATGTTCCTCTTTATTTTCAGACGTTTTTACGGACTGTATGTTCGGTAGTTTCTCCACTAAATTATTAATTAAAAATTCATAAAATTGTTCCCCTGTTTCCGTCTGTACTAAACGTAGCATGGATTCTTCTTGGTTTATAGAATTATTTTCGTTATTTGAATCGTCAGCAACCTTTTCAGTTTGCTCGACATTTATGTCTTGGTGATTGTGGATAGTTAAATCGAGTTTATCATGTTCAGTGACAGTTGATTCTGATAAATCTATCTTTTGAAACATATCTGTAACATTGGTAGAAATATTTATTGAAGTATTATAATTTTGTGGTATTTCTGATTTTTGCAAGTGTGCCTCATATGTTTGCGGACACGATAAATATTCTTGGTTGTTTAAAAATTTCGTATTTAATTTATTTTTTAAAACAGGTTCATCCATTTGGCACACATACAGCACGTTTTGAAGTATTTCATTATTAGATAGCAGTTTATCAGAATCAGTTAATTCCTCAATTAATGGAATCTTTTCGTTTGTATCACAAAAATGTTCTTGTGCAACATGGTCCTTAGTGTTCTCAATATTTTCTAGATTAATTTTCTTCAACTGAACGCAAAATTAAATTAAATTCATTTTATTGCAAAATCACTTATTATCGTAACTACATTCTTTACCTGTTCTGATGTGATGTAAATAATTGTTTCCAATGGCAATACTCTTTCCAAATCTTCCTCATTTTTCAGGAAATCGAAATTATCCTCGTGATTTTTATGTTCTTCAAGTATCAAATTTTTCTGAAAACTCTGAACAATTAAAACAATCTGAACACAACATTCTTTTAACATTCTTCTGGTTCTTACCGTTTCAGCAGTCTTGCATTTTAAACTAGTTGCATTCTTTAAATGAGAACTCTCATGTTCCCGCAAATGTAAAATCATACTGAAGCTCTCACCGCAAATTTTACAATAGTGTTGTCTCTTAAAAATTTTTTGTTGAGCAAGTGCATTACCTTCAACAGACTATACAATACTAATGAAATATACATTGATATCCAAAGATGTTATACAATAAAATATTATTCAATCACCTTATTCTTGTTGAATGTGTGATCCTTTTTCTCAGCATTGATATTGGTACTATTGCTTTGCACCTCATGCATGTCTTTTTTCAGTCTCACATGAATACGCTTATGCCTGGCCAGAGAACTGATCTGAGTAAAACGTTTGCCACAAATAGAACATGGATATGGTTTTATCCCTATAAATTTAATGTCAAACAACATTTGAATTTTCATCATATTTGTATAATAGATTTTTATTATAAATAATATACTTACCGGCATGCATTCTACTATGTCTAATCAAATTAGATATGTGGTTAAACTTTCTCCCACAAACTTCGCAAATGCAAGTATTTGTTCCCAAATGAATGTTCAAATGTGTTCTTAGGTCTGCTTTCCTAAAGAAACCTTTGCCGCAGATTTCACAAAGCTGTGATTTCTCTCCTAAATGTATACTTCGATAATGATAATCGTATTGTGAAGCTCTGTCAAATGTTAAATCACATTGCTGGCATTTGAAAGGCCTTGCCACATTCTCAGACAGTTTGTCAGATTTCTCTTGACAATCTTTTGATTCTACTTCTGATTCGCTGATTATGTCTTTCTTAAAGAACTGTTTCAGTAATCCGTCTCCAGTATGATTGTGCAAATGATCATAAAATTCTTCCTTATTTGTAAATAAAAAATCACAAATTGGACAGACAAAATTCATAAACTGCATCTCGGTTATATCATTCCTGTAACTTTCTTGTAAATTTATACCGACTGACATATTCGTATATTTAAACGCGTGGGTTCGCTTTCGTCTAGAAACAGTTCTACAGGTCCTGAATATTACAATTAATACTAAATTAAAAACAGTTCTAATCCACGCGCATTTGTTTTATAACCAAATAACCTAATCGATTATAATTCTTAATATCATCGTATAATGTGTTATTTACATTGAATTTTTTTTATATTGTTTATTATTAATTTTAACTATCAATTGACGTTTACAAAGTATACATTATTTAAATTGTTTTTTTAAAGAAATGTGTATCTATGTCAGTTGCCATGAATCGTCAATACAGTTTGTGACAATTATAATTTTTACAGTCTTTACGATATGTACGGCTTACATATATTACAAATTTTATTTAACAAAAATGTAGCACAAATTTTCTTCTTGCATGTTTCGTAAAGCATATCATACATATATATTCAATAAAAACAATGATATAGATGAAGAAAAATCCTGTAATTACATATCGATATGTAATAACCACAGATAAAGTGACAAGTCCAGTATGTCATCGCCGTCATTAAAATAGTTCATGGCGCTGATTACGGTAAAAATTAACACTTTAATATTAAAGGCAATTTTAAACGGTGACGATAATCAAAAACTGTTGTGAAAATACTTTGCACTTATAATCGCAACATTGAATTTGAGATAAAATTATATAATTCTGTTCGATGTGAAAGTGTAATTAAAACATTCGTATTGAACGTGCTACTATACATGTACATCTATTCTTATGTCTCACTATGGTTAAATCCAGCTCCTAGTTTCGTATAAATCTATTTACGAAATTTATTGTTTATTATCGAATTATAGAGAAATTTCACGAGCTACGTTTCATTAACATTGGTTACTATTGTTGCGGTCTCGATTGGCGGATTTAGGGAATTTGGTGTGGAACCGCCCTGCTCGTGAAAGATTTTAGAATGATGTACAAAACACTGATAACTTTAAGCAATGGTACTTTATTGTAGAGCTCTAAGATATACGTTCTTTGACTGCTGAATTAAATTTGAGGTTTTCCGTGGAGTTCCACATTTTCTTCCAGCTTCTTTTCCTTCCCTCCTTTCTTAACCAATAGGAAAATTAGCTGGACGCTGATGAATTTGCTGGACGTTGATTTGTCGGGGGCTCTGTCTTCCGAGAAAGTATATTTAGTATAAACATAGAAAACATCTCCCAATCAGTTCCAATCGAAAGAAACTTCGTTCTGCTGTTCTCATGCTCTCTTGCCATTTTCTCTCTTTTTGTTTGACTGTGTTACGGTTTGATTCTATTGTGAAGATATCCGCCCTGTCCCTTTTAATTCGAAAATCCTGTCGACCTGATTCCTGTTTCATTCGTTTATCTGCCCGGGTAGCTAGCATAATCGCGGTGTCTAAATCGGGTATGTCTAATCCCGATATGGCGGATGTAACATAACTGGGTAGTCCCTTTAAGAAAGTGTTGATTGCCTTTTCGGTAAAAAGCGAGGTCAACGCGCCTAGAGGTTCCAGAGGGTGTGCAACCTTCGCGTTTTGTATACCCTTATACAATGAAATTTCTATCCTTTTCCCGAAGTCGCTAATGCTTTCGCGGTCTGTACGTCGGCACCCTGCTAAGTCATCTAGCGTTTGTTCTAAACTAATCTCTTGTTTGTAAGCTAATTTTATTAGGTCAATTAATTCTTCTATAGTTTTGGGGGTTCTAGTTTTTGCAATTCTAAAATATTCATTCTGTTGAATTTTACTCCTAGCCAGGGTTAATAATAGATCCTTATTTTCAGGCCCTACTATAGAAATAGCCGTCGTGCATTTATCTACAAACAGGTCTACTGAATTTTCCTGCCCAATGAAGGGGGGAATGAAATTAATTAGGAAGGTTGCTACCGGAATAGAATTTTGCGACATTCCTACACGGGGTTCGAAAAGGCTGGAAGGTGTACTAGGGGTTGTAGAGTCACTAGTGGGTGTCGATTCTCTCTCACGATTTTGTACCAATGTTTTCGGGAAGGAACTTTGCACCGAGACGACCCCTAAGTCGGCTTCTGGTATTTCCGACCGTGTAGGCGCTTGGGCCGAGATACCAGAATTTAACCCGGAATGATTGTCTCCTACTTCGGTTCGTATTACGCGGTCTACCGTAAGGATTTCGCGGCCACTCAAATCACTTTCCGAGGTTTCCTGGCGTTTTAAATATGTAGTGCGTAAAGGCGGCATTTTTATAACTGAGATGACGGGTAAGTCTTACGTCTATGGAAATCGCTCGTTGCCGTTGTTTGATGGCCTTGTAATTGTTCCCAGGGATGATTCGTCTCCGCTACGTCCAGGGATGGCGAGGTCCACGTAGTGTTGCTGTCGCTCCCAGGGATGATTGGTTCCGGATGTTGAGTTGCAGGACTCCTCCCTCCGTTGGTTGTAAGTGCTTGTGATTTATGGCTTCGTTAGCATGGATTGCCAAAATCACCCGTCTCCGGTATTTACCCTTATGCTCTTGGGGAAACCATGCAAAACCCAAGAGAGAGAGGTGCACTTTTCACGAGCCGGCAAATGTTGTTTTAAACAATCCCACCGCTGTCACCAGTGTTACGGTTTGAATTGTCTGGATGTAGGGAATTTGATGTGGTTCGGTTGCCCGTGGAGCGCTGAACCGCTCTGCTCGTGAAAGGTTGTAGAGAGTTGTACAACTTGGAATATTTTAAGCAAAACTGGTACTTTATTGATAGAGCTCTATGATCTACTTTCTTTGACTGTCGAATAAAGTCTGTCTGATTTTCCCGAGGAAAACAAGTTTTATTCCTGCGTTCCTTCTGGTTCTTCCTCCCTTGTCCAATAGGAAAATTGGGGTCCTCTAGCTGGATGCTGATTCGTCGGATGGCTTATCTTCTGGTTGCAGATTGGTGGTGATTGGTGGTTCGGTGGTGCGCGTGCGGCTGGGAGTGCGCGACGGTCGAGCGCGCAGGGGCAAAAGCCCGCCGAAACGAACGGAGTGGGGTATGCCGCGCGCGAAGACCTCGGTTCAAGGACAGCGTGAGAGAGAGAGAGAGAGAGAGAGAGAGAGAGAGGTCAGGGAGAGTTCCGAGAAGTCCCTAACTAACGGTTTTCGACGTGCAACATTGTAGAGGGTCTTGCGAGAGCCGACGTGACATTGTCTATACTCCTCGATTAGTCTTGCTAAAGAAAGCAAAGGTTTGACGATGAACTTCGTGGGAACTCTCTCATTGTCTCTTTACATATTCTTAGTTATTCCTCTCGGGCGATACAATGTCTCTATATAAATATGCGATATAAATTTGTATATACATTCGAACTTCCCTCCTGCCGCCATAAATTGAAACGTATAGTCTAGTAGCGTGGTCGTAATATAAACAAGTGCCTATGTTCGCGTCGCTCATGAAACGTGATAACGTAACAACTGTAAGGGCAGCACCGTCTCACCAGTATATTGCCAACCAATCAGAGCAAAGAAAATTTCTATGATAACCCTCGTTAACGGATCGAACTGCGGTCTGAAGGTTTGCAGGAGTAGGACCCACTACTGTGTCCCCCTGTTGAGCCTGCATGGTTGCAAGAAAGATCAGAATTTTGTATTCCTAACCTGCTTGACAAGAAGCTGACTACGAATCACTGTCAATATTGTAGCCACTTTTCATTAAAAAAATGAATTCGAGGACGCAAACAAGAAGAATACCGGAAGCTGAACCGCGTATAGATTACGTTCAGTGCGATGGATTAGTTGTTATGAAAATGGTGAAGCATTGTCACGAAGAATCTTTGAGCAACATGGATGTTGCTCAAGGCGCTCTACTCGGTTTGGTAGTCAAACATCGTCTCGAGATCACAAATTGTTTTCCTTTCCCTAAGAATGACGAGATCATGGACGAAGAAGAGTATCAACTTGCAATGATGCGTCGTCTCAGATGGTAAATCGTTGGTCAAATAATGCACCGTTATATAGTAGCGTATCACAGATTAAAATGTATTTTTACAGGGTAAATGTTGATCACTTCCATGTCGGTTGGTATCAGAGCGCAGACGTTGGAAATTTCTTAAATGTTTCCCTATTAGAATCGCAATACCATTATCAGACTTCCATAGAGGAATCTGTAGTTCTTATATATGATACAGCCAAGTCAGCCAGAGGTTTCTTGACGTTGAAAGCTTACAGACTTACTCCACAAGCCATTCAAATGTACAAAGAAGGAGAATTTACGCCAGAAGCTTTACGTACTTTAAAGATCGGTTATGAAAATCTGTTCATTGAAATACCAGTGGTAATAAAGAACAGTAATTTGACAAATATAATGATGTCTGAATTGGAAGAAATGATTCCAGAAGAGGAGGGTACTAAATATTTGGATCTGGGAACCGCTACAGTACTAGAAAATCAGTTACGTTGTCTGATGGACCGTGTAGATGAATTGAATCAAGAAGCGATGAAATTTAATAGGTATCAACAGTTGGTCGTTCGTCAACATCAAGAAAAGAATAGATTGTTGACTAAGAGAGCTCAAGAAAATGCTGCCAGAGCCGCTAAAGATGAGCCTCCATTACCAGATGATGACATTAACAAATTAATGAGACCTTTGCCTGTACCGCCAAGGCTTAATCCAATGATTGTAGCTGGACAAATTAATACATACAGTGAGCATATTTCCCAATTCTGTGCTCAAAGCTTAGCAAAATTGTATATTACTCAAAGTCTTCAGAATGCAAAGGAGTCTAAGTCTTCTCATTGAACGCGATTATAATTTAAAAATCCGCGACATTGAAAGCAAAAGTACCACTAAAAGATAATAAAATTTTTCGATGAAACAATGTGTCTGACACTTCTTTTCCCACTTAACATTTAGAACAATTATATTAAGGCTTGTTTTTACTGATACGTTAAATTAATTATGTTTTCATTATAAATTACATATAAATTAAATAATGCTGATTTTTTATACATTTTCTTCCTTATAGTTTCTAGGTATTATGTGAGAAATTTTGGTTGATTCCGTGAATTAATTTATACAGACTCTGGTAAAAGTTTGATACGAATTAATTCACAAAGGCGGATCCAAGATCCAGTGGTGGATTGTAATTTTGCGCCCCCCCGTGCCTTTGCGTTTAACCTCGAACCATATAATGGTTATCAAATTTTCTTTGATACCTTCGTGTTTTTCTCATTTGTTTATTGTTTTCTAAATGTGTAGATTGTGTTATACTTTTGTGCGTGTGTGTGTGTATATATATATAATTCGTTCATAAAACGTATAGTTTCGTGAAATCACAAAAGCACGTTACGCGCCAGTCAAAGACAGTAACCGTACAGTTGTTTGAAATTTCCATTTACGTGACACGGAGTCGCACACACATCCATGCTCAGATACGTAAATGTCAGTCATACGGTTGAGCAGATTGGTGTAAGTATGTGACCGGGTGCAATTAAATTGTTTGAATTAGGAAAACGAAATCCTATCGTGTTGGCGGTCAGTATTCTAAAGAAGTGTTGCTGTATGTTTCTATGATGGAGGGTCACCAGGTATGTTTGCATGTCTGTCCTAGGATATTAAAACTTATCGCGATCAGTCGTTGCAATGTTTGATCAACATGTTATGACTCATTCTTTCATGTGGCAGTCGAAATATAATCCTTTGTGTTTTTTTTACTTTAGAATTATTTTACTTAATTTTTTGGTTCTTTATTTAGGTGAGGGCACTTTATAACTTTGCTGGGGAACCAGGAACAGCAGAATTGTCCATAGACGCAGGAGAAGTATTGACTGTCATGAGAGATAATGTTGGTGATGGGTGGTGCGAAGGTTTTAATCAACGTGGGAAATGTGGGCTGTTTCCAGCAGCCTATGTTCAAATGCTAGAAACCACAGCTCCTGCGTCAAGTAATACAATAACATATATATTTTTTAGTGCAATATTTATAGTCAGACATTTGTTTAAATCCTTTAGGTGCCATGACAACGTCTCAACAGAGTTCTGGTGACTTTTGGGATGACGATTGGGATGATGATTCAGAAGTTGGTCAAACACAGGCTTACATTCCATCACAACAACAAGAATCACAGAATAATATACAGATAGTGCAAGATCATGGCAGCAGTGATTACGGAGATGCATTTTCTATGCAAGCCATGAATTTTGCAATACCTGAAAAGCCTATGCCTAATGTACCAAAGAAAAACAACAAGTTTTCTACATTAATCAAATCAGGAGAGGATAGTTTTTTATTAGGAATGAGAGTAATGAATGTTCCTGATAGTGAGAAAGTATATATAGAGGAAATGGATGGAGGGCAGTGTAGATGGGTTCCGAGAGGAGATCCCTATAGTTGTGTAGTCACATCTCCTAAAAAGGAATCCAAACTAAAAGGCCTTAAAAGTTTTATTGTTTATCAACTCACGCCTACGGTATTTAAATGTGTTCTGCACTTCCTATAGTTTGAACTATGTAATATGGAACTAATTTTCATCTTTTATAACAGTTTAACAACATTCAAGTCTCAAGAAGATATAAACATTTCGATTGGCTCCATGAACGTTTAGAGGAAAAATATTGTTTTATCCCCATTCCGCCGTTGCCTGATAAACAAATATCGGGAAGATACGAAGGACATTTTATAGAGCATCGACGTTCACAATTGCAAGAGTTCGTGGATTATGTCTGCAGACATCCCGTGTTAGCACGTAGTCGTGTTTGGGAACACTTTATAACTTGTACAGACGAAAAAAGATGGAAAGCAGGCAAGAGGCAAGCAGAGAAGGATGAATTATTGGGCGACAATTACTATCATGCCCTTCAATGCCCTGAAACTCCTTTGGATGCTATCAAAGTAGAAATACAAACCGATACTTACAGTAGATTCATAAGCTGCCTAGATCCTGTAGTTAAAAATTTCATGGCCATGGCTGTTGACCAGGCAAAAAAGAATCAACACCTCTATAAAAGAGAATTTCAAAAAATAGGCCAGTCTTTTTGTTCGTTAAGCCGTGCACTAGAAGGTGACGATAGCAGTCGAGGAAAATTAACAAATGCGTTAAAAGTGACAGGTGAAGCTTATAACGATATAGGCAGGCTGTATAAAGAACAGTCAAAGTTTGATTGGGAACCGCTTGCAGATAAGTTTCATATTTACAGAGGAGTGATCAGTAGTTTTCCAGATGTAATCAGTATACACAAGGTAAATAGAAGTGAAGCACAATTCTTATCATCAAATTTTTATCGAGTAATTATATATATTTTTTAGAGTGCTGTTCAAAAGAGGAAAGACTGTGAAAAACTAGTAAGTGAACATAAAATGGAACCTCAAAAGTTGCGGGAACTTTCACATCGAACAGATATAATAGCAAGAGCACTTCTTGCTGAAGAAACGCATTTTCAATCGGAACAAGAGATACACACAACTCAGGCCATGAAAATGCATTTGGCGGAGCAAATTGTATTCTATGAAAAGATTGTTGATAAGTTACGGGAAGCGTTAAACGCATATGAAGGCTGAATTTCATGTCTATTATGATGTAAGATAGATTTTTCCGCGACCACCACCTCGACTATAAATTTCTAACGGTTAACACGGACTTTATTTTAGTGAGCGTGAGTTATAAAAAATAAGAACGTGCTGAATTGTGTACGTGATTCAAATATTTGTAGATAGACTTTGACGTAAAATATGTTCATTCAATGATAAGAGCCATTTCGTGAAGAATTATGTATATGTTCAATTAAGGAAATTCAGCACCTCTTTTTTTAGATTTACCAAAAAATTATATAGAATATATATTCTATTTACAGTATTTTCTTACGTCCGTTTTCACTTTATGCCCTAGCACTGTCACACTGATATAAAATCATATTAAGCCGGACCAGGAAAGATATAGATTGCAGTTTTTAAAGAATACATATTATTAAGGATGTATAGTAATATATTACATGTTAATATTAACATCAATCTCGTGCGGTTGCAAATTTTTGGAAATTTAAATATTCACTGTATAGATAAATTTTTCATATTAATTTTACTCGTGAAGTCTTTGCTATAGTACAAGTATATACACACACGTATCTACTATATGCTTCGTTACGTGATATTAACATATGCTTGAAACGTAATTTTATTTTTACATATAGTTCACAGGTAAATTATTGCATAATGATTAACGATTAAGCAAAGAAAGCACACAGTAAGAATATGCATTACATGCATTCTATATTGAACATAAAGTGTCTGTCAATTTTATTAGTTCCTCGTATATTACAATTAAAAATACGTTGGTACAATATTATAATAAGTATTTGTATATAACACTATTGTACCGTAGCATGTTAAACTATAGGATAAATACAATAAAAATAATGACTTCACTGAACATAAAATCAATTACATGTATAAGTATAATGTGTATAGGAATATAATGTAATGTTTTTCATTTAACATATAATTGTGATGCTTTGATTAATCATTGAGTTTATGTTTAAAAAGAAGAATCAACTGAAATTATTACAACTGCAATCTATGAATTACAATGTTATAAATTAAGGCATTTAATTCTTAATACTGTGAAAGTAATTTGAATAAAAACGGTGACTCAATATTAAGCGCAAACATGGACAATTTTGTAAATGATATCGTTATCATTATCGTCATCGTTGATTATTATTATTTTCATCAAGCATATTTTTCCTTTCTCTTTCAAATAGGAGCCTCAATAAACGTGTAGCAAATTAAACCGTAGCTATTATTTCTCTTACATTTTAATCTACAAGCGTGCAATACTTCCATTGTTCTTAATCATCTTACAACTTAAATTAGTTTTTTACAAATTGTAATAAGAAGCAACTTTGTTATAAATGTTACAAATAAAAAAACCGTATTTTCATATCTATCAATACTCCATAATGTAGCACCACATTTATGAAATTTTTAAAACTTTGTTTAACTTGAAAGTTTAGTGGTTGATTTCTATTTTTAATAATTCTCGTAATCACAAGCCAGCTTTGTGAACAAGAATAATTTTATAGTAACTCTGAACTAGTAATTTTTACCAGTTTTTTCCTTCACAGGAGAAGGATACATTGGCACTGTAAACTAGATCAATTTTATTCTGATTACTAATATCCCTCGCCACAGGTGTGATGGTAGATTGTGTCGATAACTTTCTAGAAGCACTGTTTTTTCCTTACATGTACGTTTTAACAATGAAATACTCGATACTTATCTCCACATGCATCAGTTCAAGCATAACAATTACAAACTTTATGCAATTAGAGAAGTACAATAGGAAGAAATTTGTTTCTGTATTAGTTAATAAATATCTTGGAGTATAGGCAAATATATAGGCAACAATTGAAAGTTTGTTTAATCAACACTACATTTTCCTAACTTCTCTCTCTCTCTCTCTCTCTCTCTCTCTCTCTCTCATACTATTCTTCTTTCATTTTCATACATACTCTATCATATCAGTCTGGCATTTTTATATTTTTTCGAATAAGAGTCCGGTTACATAATATTTTCATTCCTATTTAAAATCAACTTATCTTTACATCACATTTGCAATGTTCCTGCCGATATGTTTATTCGTATGGAGCGGTCTTTTTGCACTTCATTTTTTAAGAATGAGGGGAGAGACTTTTTAAAGTTAAAGCTAAGCACCTGCTTTTTCTTTTAGAATTTTAAATTATAAGCTCATTACTAACGCACAAACATCAGCATAAAACATGTTATTCGTAATGAACTCTTATTAGATAACACGATGTTGGTAATTTGAAAAATGTAAGATTGTTTTTAGTTCAGAAAAGAATTTACAAGTGTATTATACACAAGAAAGTGTAAAGTGAGACAAAGAATTTCTCGATAGAATAAGTTAAAATCAAGCAGCTGTGTAATGTAGAGTAAGCAATTTAAATGTAATTTTTATTAAAAATCTTCTTGTTTGTAGATTTCTTCTTATTGTTCCACCATCGTGTCATCCAAGGCACTTTAAGAACGATTGTTTGTAATTTGAATTCAAATATTATAATTTTGATACCAAAGCAATTCAATAAAAGAGTGAATCGCTACTTTTATCGTATTCTTCATCACATGTACATTTGTTTTCGCTCTAAGTTCGCGTAACACTTGTTTAAAAAATAATATAATGAGCTACCTTATAATTAATATAATTATTATCAATCTCAAAATCATTTTATATCGTTTAATGAATTTCTTCAACTTTATTCTTCAGTTTTATTTACTATACGAATAGTGCCCGGTATACGGACGGATGTCTAACGTGATAGCGTCCAAAGTTACTATCATATTTATACTTATAGTTTTAAAAGTTAAAGAGGAGAAATATTAGTAGTTTATAGTAAAATGTGTGCCCGCTCGATAAACAGCAATAATTCTTTTTTATATTAGTATGTAGAATATTACGATTTCATTTCAATTGATTATATACGATGTAAATTTATTTAAAAGCATGTTTCAAAGGACACGAAAAACATCAAACTGTTTTCCTTTTTAGATACAATTTTACACGCTACGCCGTAGATTGTTTTCTTTCTTCTTTACTTGCATAACAAAGCTTTCAAATTTATGTAAAAATACTCCAAAAAATCATTGTATACAGTTCAATTAAAAGAATTGCTTCGTCAATTAAAATTCTTAACATTCATAGTTAACATTAATATATGGATGCGCTATTGAATGTAACCATAACAATATTATTTATCACAAGATCACGGTAGTATTGCACTCAACTGCAATCATTTATAAAAAATAAAATAGCCACTGTGCAATAAAGTATTCCTCAAGCGTTTCGTTAAAGTACTTTTATCGCGTTCCGTGCACTTCGACATCGTAATAAGATACAAATATAAACAGCGATCGTGGCATATTAACTTTTGCAACTTATCTGATGACATTACTATATGATAACTTTCGATATTATATAAAGAAGTATTAAATACAAAAATAGTTGTATTCTCACATTGTATTGACGGTGTTTAAATACACATTTATATATATATATATATATATATATATATATATGCCCACACACGCACACACATACAAATAATGTGTATACTTTTTCTGCAACATATAATCAGACATAGACGATGAATTCTTATTTATTCTAACATCATGTTTGTGCTTATCTTGCATATTTTCTTTCCTCTTTCTTATTTTATTTCTCCTATCATTCGAGAACCAAGTAAGGTGCGATTTTGTGTATGTATAAAATTATTAGAAGAAGAGAAACGAAAATTGATTTGATAAAGTTACTTGTCGTGCGATCGCTCTCAGGGGACTATGTAAAAATTTCAAACCTGAAACTATATATTTTGCTTTTTATATTTGCATCTTGCAAACCAACAGACAGAATATTGTGTGTATATTATGTACATACTTGCTGAAATTCTTAGTGCAACGCATCATTAAAAAGTATCAATACAACAATATACACGTATGTATACACATATTAAATATAGTTTAACAGATCCGATTTAAAGTTTCTTAGACGTGTAATAATATCACTATACATATAACAAGAAGAGTATATTGCGCACAGAATGTACATTTCGTAATGTCGTGCACTGTATATGTCTTGTTACAAACACTCGTGTTCGTCAACAAAACGTAAGAACAAGTATTAGTAATAGAAATCAGATCTTATGTAAACTTCCGGGACAATTCTGGGTTATAAGATCTCTACTAGTAGATAAGAGCGATTTTGTTTCACAAAAATAATTTTGTTAATTACGTCTTTTACTTTTTTCTGTAATACCTATCAAAATGCTACCTCAAAAAGCGCTACATTTCATCGTAATATATACTCTCTAGATATATCGAGCAAGAAGCTGTAGTCACGAAGATTCAAACATATTTATTATCTTGCAAAAAATTGTCTAAACAGCCACTATTCGTTATTTCAAACTTTATAAAAGATAAAAACTTGTCGTTGTACTGTTTTACACTAGTCCTTGTCCTTGTTTATACATATTCTCATAGATTTGACCCAGCAAGACAATTCTACAAAAGTATCATGAAATCCCACAGAGTGTGTATGTGTGTGTGCGGGCGCGCATATGTACGACAGGGTGTCTCTGCGCGCGTGCACGACTAATGTTGTATCTTACTCGATCAAATCAATATTTTTTAACATATCATCACGAAATTTCTATCGATAACTATAAATATTGGATCTATTGATTTGATGTACATATATATTATATACATAATACAGCATATCAACACAGTGAAACTCTATTTACGAGTATCAGAACAGAGAAATGAGAAAGACTCGGAAAATCGCCTTATATCGCGCGGGCTGTTATATAGGTTTGTATTGTACATAGATGGTGGCAAACCGTGTCATAGGAATTAGCTGAAATCTATACAAACCTCTGCCAAATCGAAGTAGCATTGGCGAGAGGGTAAAAGGGCGCCATGTTCAAAGACTCCTCGGATAACTTTCTCGTAGGCGAAAACAGTTCGCAGCGTGACTCAGCTTTTCTTATATTTCCGTTGTTTTCTAAGATACGACATATTCGTTTGGAACAGAGTAGACAGAGCAGTGCGTGTGCTACCCCACAGCTTGAAGCGTTTGTTGCGTACGTATAGTGGTGAGTTTGGAGCGGTTGGAATGGGAATAGGATTTAAGGTCACCAAGCTCGATACGGGCAATGGTGGCTCAAGTGTTTGCTTCAATTGAGGTTGCTCTGAGACTCCACTGATCTGGCTTGGTGACTGGGGTTGTTGGATTGCGATTGATCTGGATATGGCGTGAGGTTGCCGCTGGAGGGGCCTGTTGATCCTGGTCCCTCTTGTTGTTGGCCGCTGTTGAGCGCCAGTCGTTTCATTTGTCGTATAACCGTTGTTGCGTGATAGGCTTGCTGCAACCATGAGAGATGAGGAAGACTTCCCTACGGAGCCTGGCGGGCAAACACATACAATCAGCGACGAGATAATCATTCAAATATACTAACCTTCCACCTTGATTTGGCGAAATTCTTTCTAAGTTGTTCCGATACAGTACCATGGATATTTTTATTGCTAGCTGCATTGCCGGATATCCTGTAAGAATGAATTCCACGATTTCCATGTAAAAATAAACAAATACATAGTATTGTACAATACATGCTATACGATCGCTTATTGACACTTTCGCTACTATTTCCATTCAAACCTTTATATAAAATGCAAATTTCCAAAAACTAGTTTAAAAGATTAAGTGAAATGAAAATAAATATATTTCTTGTTTCAACCTCTTAGTTATTTCTAGATTTCCCGCGGAGCTTTATCTTTGTACAGAAAAATTCGATACTTGTCCTAACTAACTAACTTGTACTAAATAAGAACAGATTCTTTTAATGACTTTCCTAAAAAAAAACTTAGTCCCAACAACCGTACATAAAATTTAATCAGTAGCCAACGTGTTAAGCGCATTTTGTTGATTATTATAATGTTAAGAAATGGAAATCTTTTGTTTATTTGAGGATATTTTATTGTTTTTATGCAGGGATAATGAAAATTTTGATCATCAATATGTAAACACTGTCCATTAATGTGCACATCTGGGAATATAATATAGTATTTATAGAACATGTTAAGTTAATGGATGACAAGATAAATGTAATCTTTTTACTTACTGAATTCCACATTTACTTTATTATTAAAGACAATACTGTTCCTGTAATTTCTTTATCACTTGCATTTTAAAATTCAATTTTAAAACAGTCAAAGTGTTCAGAGCTAAGAATATTCACAAAGCTTCTATAAAATGATGCTAATTTGTCTGTGTAACTGCATTATTATATATTTATATTAAGAGAAACAGGTGTAATTTTAAATGACAAATTATGTGAAATATTTGAAGGTAATAATGATCTTACCAAGGGTGTGCAAGGGCTTGCTTGCAAGTATAGCGTTCTTCAACATTGACGCATATTAGCTTCTGAATGAAGTCCTTTGCAGAATCACTGATATCGTTCCAGAACGGCGAATCAAATTCAAATTCACCTATAACAGTCTGGTTAGCTCTTTGCTATAGAGTAGACGATTTTTTTAAGTATAAATATTTCATATAAATGAAATAATTTATTTGGAAGAAATACTGTTAGCTCCATACTTTGCACAGGAAAAACATTGATCTGTACTCGCGTTAAAATCTTCATAATTATTGCTTTTGAACTAGATAGCGGTAATAGTGAAAGTGACTTCTTTATTCTTTTTCACTTATTTTTTTAAATAATTAATAACTAGCACAGATTTTAGAAAAAGAAATGCAGTCGAACACAGAGTATCATTTACTTACTATACTAGCGTTTATATAGCAGCGTACAAAAACTAGAATAATACCTTAAAAATAAAAATATCAAGTTAATGTACTGCTGCATGTACTGTCGATCCTAAAAGTAGTAACTAAATTGAAGTGAAAGTATAGTCCTTCCAAATGCCATGATTTTCCTACCGAAGATGATCGTATTACCTGTTAGAATTTGTGTAAATAAGACAGTATCGTTCTCATCATAAAATGGTGGATATCCACATAATAAGATATAAGAAATAACTCCTATGCTCCACACATCGACGGCCTTGCCATATGGTTTTTGCGCTAAAACTTCTGGAGCTACACAATTAAATGGATTTACCTTTTAATGTTTTTCCCTATATATTTTGATTCTTTTCATAAAAAAACTTAACGTGCTTACCAACATATCCTGGAGTACCGCAAGCAGTTTCCATTACACCGGAATCTTCCATTTTTGAAAGACCAAAGTCACTAATCATAATCTTACTGTCCTCGTCGGGACTATAGTACAAAAGGTTTTCAGGTTTTAAATCTCTATGTACGACACCCTGTTCGTGCATATAATCCACAGCTTCGAGGATTTGTCTTATTAAACCTGATGCATCCTTTTCTGTGTAAGAACCTTTCTCAACAATTCTATCAAAAAGTTCTCCACCAGTTACCCTAAAAGATTCAAAATATGTTTATTCTTTGTACTTACATAGTCTTTTATAAAGTACAGTAAAAACTATTACTTACAATTCCATAATTAAATAAACTTTCTGTTTGTCCTCAAATGTTTCCAATAGCTGAACAATATTTGGATGTGTTAGCCTATAACAAGTAAATGGACAATAAATAATTTTAACAATATATGTGCAAATAAAAAAATATACCTGTTAAAATATTTTACCTTCTTAACACTTTAATTTCATTTTCTAAAGAATCCTCTTTTCCTTTCAGTGCTTTTTTGTTAATAATCTTCACTGCAAACATTTGGCCAGGCTTGTCCTTACTTTCTGCCAAACGTACTTCAGAAAATGCACCCCTAGAACATACAGATATATTATTAATATTGTATAACAATACATAAAAAAAGTTACTTCTGTTTTTAAAAGCTAAATGCAAAGACAGCTGGAAGAATTAAAAGCATATGCATCAACTGCAATAAATTAGCAGTCTGCATTTTTACACAAGTGTACCGATGCAATTATTACCAACAGCTTGTTGCCACAATATGTCATATTTAGATACCAACTATTTGCTTAATGACTGACTGTATGTAATTAAGTATAATATGTTTTGATAAATGAATACCAGCACATAGCAAATTCATAGGTAAACATATTAAGTTTATCCTGACAGTAGTATAAACAATTAAACAACAAATTTTAAAACTTATATCAAAAAATGTTTTATAGCTTCAATATTTATACATATTATAGTAGGTCCATGTAAGATACATCTCTTGTTAAAACATTATAATGTTAACTGAAGCCATGAATAGAACTATTTTAGGAATATATAAATGTTAAAAAGGCTTCGAATTATTTATATAATTGGCATAGATGTAGAATGGTTTATATAAATTTATAAACTATACATGTAAAATATCATGCGTGTATAGAACAAGATATATGTGTACAATACTTTTATATATACATATATACATGTATAAAATAAGTAATATGCATATGTAGATCCTAACAGTATTGTACATAAATTTTGTTATAAATAGTGATCGAATACAGTACATAACACTAGAAAATATTTCTTTGTAACTGAATTCTGTTTAATAATTCAAATTCGTGATCTACGCGAAATACATACGTTCCGAGCATCTCCTTCAGGATGTATTTGTTCTCAATGGACGGGGATTTGTCGTCTTTTCCATCTTTTTTAATCTTCTTACTCGGGTCCTTTTTACCGAAAAGCGGCATTCTCGATGTCTGCTGCCGCAGTAACTCACAGTTATCGCTAAATTTGACTTGTTAACGTGTTTCCTTGATTTCCTTGGTACAAGCTGCCGACTACTGACAGGTTATCTGCTCACGTTCACGAAAATCGGCTTGAACGAGAGTTCCTTGTCTGCTGTAGTGATCCTAACTAGGCTCTGATCATTTGGCAGTGAAGAACGAAGAAGGGAAAGACGGTCGTCAGACGCCTCGTAAGATCATCGTTTGTCAGTTGCCGAATGATCATGAACTCTCGACCCTTAAGCACGTAAACGATAACGCACACCCGTGTCTTTGCTTGCACGATGTTCCACTTTGCTTATTCGTGGACCGTGTTTGACACGTATTCGTTCCGCGCACTATTTCGCTACCGAAACGCTCTATTCCGCGTCGCGACGCGTCGGTTGTATCGGGCTCAGGGTCGCGGCCTCGCGCCCTTGCTGTACAGTCTTTACTATACAACTAAAAAATACACATACGACCCACGTACATGTACTATGCTCAATGTGTAGTTCAGTCTACCCTGATTTATCGTATACACAATCGTACAACCGTATTCCGTTTTATCATTTCCAATAAATACATCTTAATATGTATGTAGTACATGGACGGATCTTACTTTTTTTTGGCGAATCCACGGATGATTTGCGAATTTGCCGACAGAGGACTTCAAACGTCTACCGCATTCTCGCTTGCTATTTTAATATCGTTTAATCACTCCTGTTCAAATATTCCCGCACCACGGAATTCTGTAATCGATCGAAATTCTTAATTGAATCAAACATTGTAAAAACTATAACGCTATGATAAATCAATGAACAAATAGAACCTCCATTCTTAAACTCGGTATTGTTTCAGCAAATTTGAGAATTATTTAAATTGTAATTTTCAAGGAGGTGAAATTACGGACTATTTTACTGTCGACAAATAATTTATTGATTGATCACACGATAAAAGTCTTTTTACATGACATCTAAACAGTTGCACATGTACATACGTATCATCGATGCGATTTAATTTCGTCATCCCCCCAATTTTTTTTTCTTACGATACTGCAGTACTTGAATCTAACTTCTATCCGTCGATAACAATGCAGTGAAATCACAGAACGCCGCAGCAGCGGTTCTCAAACTTTATTCTTTGCTACAGTAACGGATCCTACTCCTGCACACCTCCAGACCGCAGCTTGATCCGTTAATGAGGATTGACATAGAAATTTTCGTTGTTCCGATTGGATTGACGATTCACTGCTGAGATAGAATCCGCTGCGAATTGGACGCGCAGTAAAATGGTGGCGAATATGCGTGCCAGCTTAGAAAGTGAGATAAGTATGCAGTGGTAGGACTCATTACTGTACATACGTGCACAATGTGCAAGCAGTTTTTATACGTCCGTGGAATTGTAAATAATTTCTTGCAAATAAAAATTCTAAAGCATAGATCATGCAATGTTGGCGCGTATTTCAAATGCACGGACTATACAATTGTACGTTATGTAATAGTGAAGTATGTATTTTGGAAGCAGTAGAATAGACGGTGTATTGAACTTCATGTAACTATATTATGCAAAACATAATAAAATCAAATAAAGGATGTATAGTTGACACCAAATAAGAAAGATCCTGTTTCGTGCTTATCATATTCCATTAGTGCTTTCCTACTCGTTGAATTTTGTTTGTCTGTCAAGTACCTTTTTCTTGGTGTCAGGTTTAGTAGTAATAATATTGCAAAAGATGGAGTATACCCAAAAACACAAAATACTTTTACAAGCATTTGTGCATGAAGGTGTTCTGAACGAGGCTAAGGCTAAAGAATTAGTTATTAAATTGTTTGGTAAACTAGTTTAATTTTGCGGTTAAGTTAGATCTGTATATTTGTAAAATGCACAAGATAGTATGTATATAAATGAAATTATATATGTTTTAGACAGTGATAAGGTGCAACTTATAATAAATCAAATAAATATGCAACTACAACCTTTGGATATGTTAATCAAAAGATGCAGATGCGAAATTACAGGTGAATTGTTTTGGGTGTTTGTAAATACAGAGCTCGACCCAGTAACCGTGTATGTAATTTAAATTGCATCTATACTAATTTCCTTTTCACCTATTGATTAATATAATTATTTTAGATTTCAAGATGAATTTTCAAAAACACAATTATTGCTGTTAAGGTACATATTTTCCGAAATCATAACGTCAAACAATGGATCTGCAAAAAGTACATTTTGCCTTAATTTATGTTCATTAGAAGATATTACGATGACTAAAGCAGATGCTGAAGAATTTTTAAATGACATGGTTAACAAAAAATGGTTAGCTTATGAGGTAAGAATGGTACAGCAAACAATATTTTTGTTTCGCCGGTGCTTTATTCTTTACATACTTTATATTATTTACAGGCTGGTGATTATTACATGGGTGTCAGAAGTATAACAGAATTAATGCCATATTTTAGAGTTACTTATGAAAATAATTTAGATACCTGTTGTCTTTGTAAAGAAACTATTTTTCATGTAAGTTTGTTTAATGGATTTGTATAATTGCCTGGTTAAACTTAGAACTAAAACCTTTATTTAATGTAGGGCGACAGATGTATCACTTGCAAGGCTATGTTACATTTCCACTGTTTAAAGCAATATGCTACAGATCATAACCCTGTTAAATGTCCCTCTTGTAAAAAACAATTTAGCAAGCCTACTATGGTAATATATTTTTAATTCTTACGAACTTCCAATTACATATATTATCATGACTAACTTCTATTAATCATTCTGAACAGATATAATTTAATTGTCAAAGAAAAATCAAGAGATATTGTGGAGGTCCACCAGACAACACTTGAAAAGCAGAAGTCATCAGAACAGTATCAACAGTTACATGATAACTTATAAGAATCTGTGATTTACAATTAAGGTCTTTTTTTATATAATACAATGACTGAAAATCTTATTAATATACTTTTGTAAGTAGAGTATTTGTACATGGTTGTCAGTGTCTTTAATAACCTGGAGTAACCAATATACATATGTACATATAATTATTTACAAGAAACAAAACATTCTTTCCTTATAGAATATAAGTAAAAATACTTCAATATTTTTCTGTTATAAATGAAACTGATTCTCTTAAACATATGTTCGAAGGCTCAATTCACAAACACATAATGAACATTTAATGACGGTTATATTGTACAATATTTTACATATTTCGACCTTTTTCAAATTCTTCTCTCAAATACCTTAGACCTGCTGCTATACTTGCTTCATCTATATTTCTGTTAACTTCTATCTCATTTTGTTTACCATTGGGAGCAATATTTGTACTTTTAGCTTCACAATTAGTAATAATACTTGTTTGCAAATCAGTATCATTCTCAGTATCGACATAGTTTTCGAACGCTGTAGGAGGTAATGGAATATTGTAAGAATCAATATTCTCATTATCATTGGTTTCCAATTTATTTTGTGTAATTGTGTCGGAAGAATCAAGTTTTTTATCATCGTCATTGCATACTAAATAGCCGTCGCTTTTAAAGTTATCATAAACTGGACCAAATTCGTTAATTCTAATTTTTCTACATTTGTGTACCCATTCTTCTTGAGACATTTCAGTCCAGTGACCTCTTTTACCCAACAACTCTCTTAAGGCTTCTATTTTGTTCTCTTTCTCCAACGTTTCGTTTTCTTCTTCCTTATTGCAATTTTCTTCTTTATTAGTTGTCTCTAACATGCCCACATGCGGCTCTGCTTTCTCTGTTTCTTTAACTTCCTCTTCTTCCAGTTCTATTGGTAAGCCTGCTCTAATTCTTTGCCTCATCTTAGCAGCTTTTATTCTATTGTATTCCATTCTATCCCTCAACTCTTTTAGTTCTTTACTTTCCCTCTGTTTTCGTTCCGTCTCTTTCCTTAAATTAAATAAATTCTCTTGCTGCTTGATTCTCTCTTCTTCATCTTGCGAGAATGCATAGTAACCGACACCATGAGCTCTGGCTTCATCAAACAAAACATCTTGGTAGTGTATATTTGATTTATCTGTTAATTTCTGCATTTGTTCTTCCCATTTTCTTCTCATTATTTCTATTTCAGGTTCTTTCTCCTCTGTTACCATGGTATGTATAATTTTGTCTTTAATTTTGGAATCAACATCTCTTTTATTAACGATTTGTTGCTTAATTAAGTTATCCTTCTCTTGCATAAGGGATAAATCTTCGCGTAAACATTTCCTTGTACGACCAAAGCAATCTTCGTATTCGATCCAATCGTCTTCATTTCCGTGCATTGCATTGTTATCCTCTTTCTCGATATTCGACAATGTTTCTTCTTCGGATTCGTCAGACTTATTCATAAAATCTACAAGAAAATTTTCATTGTTGTGTTTGGATTTTTTTAACCGTTTATACAATCTTGCTTTTGCTTCTAGCATTAATTTCGACTTTTTATGGGTGTTCACGTCTTCAATGTACTCTGTTTTCTCTGCATTTTCCTCTGTATTCTTTTCTTTAACCTTTTTAGGCTTCTTCTTAACCTTTGGTACAGTATGATTAATTTCTGATTTTAATTTGACTTCGTTCACTTCGAGCTGCTTTCTCAAAAGCTCTGCTTTTAGACCCACCAAAGACGAAAAGTTTACATTGATCTTCTTGTTGATATTCATCTATAAACAATATAAAAATGCTCCAGCTAATAAGTAACAACGATAAAACAATAGTCGCAGGTTTTGATACTGATTGTAAGCTTACCTTTATAAATCAATGTGAACGTTTAACTTAATACACAATGTTAGACGAAATAATTTTATCACATTTTTCAATTTTTCATAATGATGTGTGTATTGTCACAACATTTGTTTACTCGAAGCTTCATCCAACAGGTTTATGCGAATCAAAAAAGATCGTCTTCGATGCGAACATAGGCGATAGTTCCTGGCTCCATCGATGATCGAACGACACTAACTGATTGTTACGCTGTTAAAATATAATATTTTAACATGTATTCAATAGCTTTAGTGAAATTATTTATAATCTGTTTATTATTGCTTTTAACATCATTCGTGAATGGTATATACTTAATATCAAATTAATAGAAGGATTCAATAATCGAATAATTTAACAAATCAAGCTCTCTAATTTGAATAGAACACTGTAATTATAAAAAATATATATTGTATGTACACAATCATACATAAAATCTGATGGGTATGCAGTACTGGGCAATGGAACCTATTATTGGATGCTATTCTTTCTCTCGAAATTGTCGTGCAAATCCCCATCATTTTACTACGCATCCCATTCGCAGTGGAGTCTGCTTAGTAATGAAATTTCAGCCAGTCAGAGCAAAGAAAATTTCTATGCAGACTCTCGCTAATGGACAAAGTTCCGGCATGGAGGTGTGCGGGAATAGAGCTCATTACTATTGTTACGTTATCACGTTTCATGAGCGACGCGAACATAGGCACTTGTTTATATTACGACCACGCTACTAGACTATACGTTTCAATTTATGGCGGCTCGTAAGATCCTCTACAATGTTGCACAAACTAAACGAGTCACAGTAACAAATCCGGACCGCTAAAGTATTGCACGTCGAAAACCTTTAGTTAGGGACTTCTCGGAACTCTCTCTCTCTCTCTCTCTCTCTCTCTCTCTCTCTCTCTCTCTCTCTCCCTCCCTCCCTCCCTCTCTCTCTCACGCTGTCCTTGAACCGAGGTCTTCGCGCGCGGCATACCCCACTCCGTTCGTTTCGGCGGGCTTTTTGCCCCTGCGCGCTCGACCGTCGCGCACTCCCAGCCGCACGCGCACCGCCGAACCACCAATCATCACCAATCTGCAACCAGAAGATGAGCCATCCGACGAATCAGCATCCAGCTAGAGGACCCCAATTTTCCTATTGGACAAGGGAGGAAGAACCAGAAGGAACGCAGGAATAAAACTTGCTTTCCTCGGGAAAATGCGAACAGACTTTATTCGACAGTCAAAGAAAGTAGATCATAGAGCTCTATCAATAAAGTACCAGTTTTTGCTTAAAATATTCAAAGTTGTACAACTCTCTACAACCTTTCACGAGCAGAGCGGTTCAGCGCTCCACGGGCAACCGAACCACATCAAATTCCCTACATCCAAACAATTCAAACCGTAACACTATAGAATGGTCAAAGTGATGAACTGTGTCTCCTTTCTACAGTACTTGCGCGGAGGTGAATGCGCAGTAAAATGGTGGGGGATGCGTGCTGTTGCGTGATCGCGCGAACGTACTTATAAATAGCGATCGTACCTTGTCTCGCAATACATTCTGTGACTGATAGAGTGCGATGGCACCCCGAAAGATTGTGAGATCTGCTGATTCGGAAGTTATAGACATGGCCGCAGAAGCCGGTGACTTATCACAACCGAAAATGAAGAAAACCGTTACAAAGTCAGCAAACAAAAATGATAAGGAAAAAGCCGCGAAACCAACAAAAGTTGCAGAAATTGAGACCGTGAAACCAGATAGTAATACGTCGACCGCCAAAACTGCTTCGACGAAAAAGAAACATAAACAAGCTGAAGAAAATACAGTAACGAAATTAGGTATGCGCGACTTTTATGATTTTTATTTTGAGATCTTTTATTATTTTCGTTTTCTATAGATAATTATTTTTCAGGTCGGAAACGATTATTATTTTGTACTTATGTTATTATATCATATTTATAGCTAAAACAGAAAATGCAGATCATTCAGAAGTAGTAGCTGCAAAGAAGAAAAACCAGGTAAATACCGAGGCTGCAGCAAAACTCAAGATGAACAAGAAGAAAGCTCTTGATAGCATAGAGCAAGGTAAAATTGTATATTTTGAAAATGAAGATGTTATCAATAACATTGAAATTATATTAACATTTTAGAAGGTGAAAACGTGGTTGCAAAGGAAGAAATGCAGTCAGACAGAAGTACTCCAATGATACAAAGACTGCGTTCATATAGTAACAAAAATAAGGAAAAGACAGCAGTGCAAACAAAGCTTACTAGAACTCATGGTAAAGCTGCTAAGCATAATGTTAACGACAAATTGACAGATGTTATGCAAAAAGTACAGGAGAAAACAGCTATAGAGATGGTAATGACGACAAAAAAAGGAAGAGGAAGAAAGGGGGCTGCAACAACAAAAGAAACTGGAGATACAACAGAAACAGCAGTTAGTAATAACAATGTACAGAAACCGTTGGATGAAAATGATAAGAAAGATAATTTTGAAAAACAAGACATAAAGCCATTGGAGATGGCAAAGCAAGGATATGAAGCTACAGTTAAAGATGAAGAAGATAATGCAAAAAGTGCAGTAATTGAAGAAGATTGATGCTCAACATTCATTTTCTCATGTGAAATGTTTCTTATTATAATATATTATCGATATTTTAATATATTTTGTACAAACAAAAAATAATGAGTATTTTCACTCTAAGATGAACTTTTACAGAAACCTACATTATGAGAAGTCGACCATATATTTCAGTGGCATATTATTATTTATTCATCATAATGTTTTTTTACGTAATATAAATTTTTGCATCGTTTTCTAATAATAGAACTTATATCAAGCTTTAGATATAAAACGACAATTGGGGAAATAAAGTACTTATAAAAGAATGTTTTACTACATTTTCAAACGAATTTCAAATAATTATACAAATTTATTTAATGATCAGAAAATGTATTTAATTTATTTCTAATAAACAATGCAATGAAATTGTAGAAAATTGAATCTGGTACTCTTGTATCTATTATAATGATAAGTATTACATAGTAATACTTATTAAAACTGACAAACATATAGCAACATATTTAAAATAATATTCATATGTAATTGAAGTAATTTTGTTTCTCAGAAGATATTACATCAATATTATTTAATTTACTAGAACACTGAGCAATATGTAAACTTCTATCCATCTTCCCATCGCTAGATTGTGAATTAATATTGTATGCACTCATATAATTGAAATTGTTTATATTATTTTTTAATATTTTCATCAGTTACAGAACTCTAAAGATCATCGTTAAATGAATTGTTTAACGAATTGCTTAATTCTGTAATTTGAACAGGGTTATGCCCAGTATTATGAACTCCTATCTTCCATGCTTACAATATGAAATTTTGTAATATTCTGATAATAATGTTCCTGCTTAGTTTAATTACGTTTCTGTTTCAAAGTAATGTTATTTATATTATTTATTGTAGAATTATTTATACTTTTAAAGGAAGTATCGAACACTGACTGTTTTTTCCAATCAACATTTTCATACTTCGAAGTGTCTTGATAATGTGTATAGTTACAGTGCTTATCGTTGGGATGATATAAGTTATTAATATTATCATCTTGAGAATATTTTATTATTTTCTCATTATTGATATGATTTAATATAAGATTCAATATAAGATAATTGTGTTAAATGCTATAAGAAGGACACTTTAAGTTAAACATCACTACTTTGTCATTAAAATACAATTTTCTATGTAAAATCCAGAGTCAGAAATAATACAGTGATATCATTATAATCCTAGCTTCGTTGTAGATTGCAGATTAAAATTCCGATTAAACGTTTTGCAATTGTTTAGTGTAGTTGTATAGTCGAGGATTTTACGAGGCAAAGGTATATGTCAAATTTCGCGCCTATTATTTGTATTCGTGCTTTCCTCCTCAATTCGTCACTTCCTCTCTTTGCTGAAATTGTGAGTGCAGCACTATTCAGCTGTGAAGCGACAACCAATAAGAGAAAAGCAGTTTCTCTGCCTGTCCTCTTTGATCCGAGCCCGCTATCCCCGCTTCGTTTTACTAAGCCTTTGGAAGATGGCGCTTCGATTAAAACTCGTGTCTTCGAAATGACGTAGCGCTATCTATAGGGTTCTAGCAAGCTAGAACGTTTTCCGTTGTGGATCAAGGAAGCAGTGAGAAACAACGGCGGAAGTGGGGATCGTGCGCCATTTTCTATTTTTGCATAGCAGTGAACTAGTGTTGTGTGTGTACATTTTGTGTGATAGAAATCGATGAATTACTAATAATTCGACAGAAGATGTTTTTGGATAAATGAAATGATTTTCCGGAACACGTGCCTCGAATTTCACGGAATCAACTCATTTCACGTTTGTCTTCTGTGTTATCGTGCGTAAACCCGCACAGCCCGTAGTACGTAAACACTTTTTCCTCATTTCTCTTTTCAACGAGCGAGAGTGGCCCGATCTGTCGATATTCGAACTCTTACAAGGGGGGGAGGGGGGGAACATAGTATCGGCGAGCACAGCGATCAAGTTCGCACGATATCGAACTTTAATATTCTTTCTTGTGCTAAAAGAGAAAACTCACGACATAGAAGGGAAAACCAATCTGTGATACTAAACAGTACTAAGGTATATAGCTAGGTATAAACGCGACAATTAGATATACGTATGTATGGCGTATAAGACGTAGATAGATCACATAAAGGATCTAGACAAGCGTTAAGTCTGTATAGTGCAAGCTGTGAATTTTACCTTGCTTGAGGGATAAACCTGGTTAAGAGCAGAAGAATGTCTCAGGAGTCTGTGACAAATGACAAGCAACTGCCAACACCGAAAGATGAAGGTATGGGCCTCCTTAGTTTACTTTCAGTTTCTCTTTGAATCTACCTGTAATACCTTTTCCGACACGAATTCATTTTATATTTCTACGTTTAAAGTTTGATTTCATTGTGACCGTTTTGTACATCAAATAACCTCTTTGGTTTGTTTTCCCAATATATTTGTCCTAATTTGAAACGGTGCCTATATTATTAGAAATACTGTTTGTTTCCCTTTATGTGATTAGTTTCGTATAGAGTGTACACGTTTGAAGGTTTTTTTTCTATTAAAACTGAGGGTGTATGACAAAACATTCAATTTATGTACAACCATCCAACCTATTTACTCCTAAACATGTCAATAGTTGCATCCAATAATCCTCTTTGTGTTTCTATTGTATATGCTAAACATGTATAACATCACAATTTATACATTATCTTTATTTATTTAAGTGTGCATGAAATGTTTGTTTATCTAAGTTATATTACTCATATATTTATATTATTCAATTGTGTTCATCTGTTTTATACCTTTAAGACGTGATTTATAATCTACAAACACATATTTGATTCAAAAATTTTATTGTTGTTGTTGGTATATATATATATATATAGAGAGAGAGGAATGTTTGATTGTGGATCTGACTTACATATGCATCAGAAATTATTACTCCATTAACAAATGGTTATTTTGAATAATATCATTGTTAAAATTTAAGATTACAACTTTTGTATAGTTATATATTGGCTATTTGTTGTTCGAACTTATTCGGAAGGTTATTTAAACAATTGCAATGATAATCGTTATTAAAATGAACTATTCGTTTATAGAAATAAATAAATACTATTCATGTAATTGTTCAACGGTGTGTCCTCGCATTGAATCGTACCTTTTCCCGAATATCAGTTACCAATTCCGTTTAAACGTTCCCCAAAACAGAACCAATGGAACAGAAAGTTGACAATAACGTTCTCGGGGACGTACTTGATTGGATCGCGGTCAAACTCTTGCCACCTAAAAACCATTGGCATTTGGTTCAGTTTGTATCGTGCTAGACGACGTGTAGTATCAAAATTAAGAATTTCGTTTCTTAGCCGCCCGGTTACACGGACTTGAACAGAATAGACGAAAGTTTCGCGTTTGAAAAGGAACGAAACGGGAAATCGTTGATAGTGCATAAGTACAAAAACAACCGTTAAATTAGTTAGCGATATATTATTATACGGATATCGCGATTTTTCAATAGACGTTAACCGAATGTAATCGTTAGATTGTGGACGTTCGCGCAGATTTATCTTTTTGTAGTCCATTTTACAAAAACCTCGTTTCCGTGATTGAAAATTCTATGGAATTAATACTACAGAATTTATTGCGATAGAATCTTAATTTGTACTTTATTTGGCGTGTTTATTTATATTTGATACTTTCAAATTCGCAGTGCGAGAATTAATTCCTGGCGAGTGAAATAATCTCGAGGGAACGCAATATTTCTTTCTCGGAAACGTTATACACTTCGATATATATTTCTATATATGCGCATACGAATATATACACTTCATTTTGCCCCGTTTGTTGATCGTATACTGTATTAGTCGGTTCAAACGATAATTCTTTGTCCTCTTCGTCCTTGGCGCGATAAATATTTGTTTTACTGTTTGGAGCGGTTCGCGCAACGACCTAAACGTTTAGGAACGAAAACCGCAAAGTAAAATCGTGTAAGCGAAAACTTGAAAGTAAAATGAAACTAGAGTCACGTGGCGTTCTTATTTCGAATTGGTATCGGCGATCACGAAAACGTCCGCTGGTTGGACCGACCGGATCACCGTTTCTAGATGCGACTCTGGTTACGCAGACTAGAGCCTGCCGATGGTTTCGCAAAAATAAATCTGTCAGCGTTGTTAAACGAGGGACTTTTAGTGAGTACCGATCTCCTTTCAGGGATTACTTATACGGTCATGCATATTTTGAAAAATCAACTTTATTTATCACGTGCGCGCTAAAAATGTTTTGTTTTCAATTTTGAACGTATAATTTCAAGATAGACAATGTTTATCGAAGCTTTTGTTGTATCAGTAACAAAGGGCCGTTCGATTTCGATTTTTATATCAAACTGTCGATATCTGTAGTTGATGGTGTAATGCTAATAGACTTTAAATAACACAGAAATTTTATGACTATTAAATGTCTGAATTTTTTTCAACATTCAGGAGATGAAGCAATTATATCAATGTCGGTGGCTGGGGAGGTAACCGACACTTCGATTATGGAAGTTGGCCGTTCAAGACCTCAATTTCAGTATTCCCGGGTATGGTATACATCTTGAATTTACATTTTTATAACACATAATGATGTTGCCGGCTATGGTGCTCATATATGTTTTCTTTAATGTTTTAGGAGGAGTTAATGGCGATAAAGACATTGCCACTGTCAAAAAGGAGACCTGATTTCTTAGATATTTCATATAACAAGTGTGTAATATACTGTAGTATATGTATTTAAAATTATGTTACCATTTTCTTTATAATAATTTTGCTTTTATTCAACGAATTATTAAGTTCGCGCGGTGTATGGGAACCTGAACGTTGGCATTCAGGTAGAAAGCGAAGCGATACACCTCCGAAAGATGAAAGAGCTGGTCGTGGCGATCAGGTGGCTGAAAACCATACGAAACGTCGTAACGGAGATCCTCGTGAACGAATCCGTAAGGAACAGGATGGTATTGTTCTAAGTCCTCAGCGTAGAAGTTTCAATTCCGGTTGCTTTGTTAATGTGATATGTAATCAACCTTCCAACCGACGTCCCGAGAGTCCAATAGGAAAAACAGAGGTATCGCTAACTATTTCTCATGAAATAATTAAGCGCTTGCGATGTTGCTACTGTTGTAATTGTTTCCAGGTTAGCCATAGGGAGCCTGTTCGACGAATTGGAAGCGGTAGGATCTTGACTCGCGACATTTGGAACTTTCGGCCGGAAAACGAGAAGCTGGATCCCGAACGTACGGATTTCACATTTCGATCTGGAGCAACCGGAGGTACGAATATTCGTGACCGTGAACATAGAGACACTCGTGATGGAAAGGAAAGAGAGACTGTGAGGGAAAGGGATCGAGAACGCGATAATTTGCGTGAGCGAGACGAAAGAAACGAACGTTACGAGCGAAGATCTTTTGGCCGCGACTATGGGGATAGAGAAAAAGAACGCGATCGGGATAGAGGTACCGAGAGGAATGATCGTAATCATCAACCAGATAGGGAGAAAGACCGTGGACGAGAACGACGATTTAGTAACGACCGTAGAAGAACTTACAGCGAAAATCGTAACGATGCGGACGAGCCAGAATGGTTCAGTTCCGGGCCGACTTCTCAGCACGATACCATCGAGCTGAGAGGTTTTGAAGATATTCCTGAAGAGAAGGCACTAACTAACAGCAGCAACACGAAGAACAAAAAGCAGGCTCCGTTGCAAAAGAAACGCGGGAAAAAGAGTTCTGTGGAAAAGGATGAAAAGCAGACCGAGAATTCAGCAGGCCCTAAAGGGCGTAGCACACCGACCACGATGGATCAACCTATGAACGTTGTAGCTGCACCGCATTCTCCCATTTCGGAACAGAATGAATCATCTTCGCTTAATCAGAAAACGAATCATGAATCTAATGAAAGCGTCATCACCGAGCCAAGCTGCGAAACGACCGATAATTCGAATACTACCAACCGAAATCAAGAAGACGCTCATCCCGATTTCAATCTCGACGACTTCCTAAAGTCTGACACGTTCCCCGGTGTTCCTGGACTCTTAACTGTAAGTTATGGAAGATATGCGACGTGTTCCTATTTACAGAAATACTAATATCTTTTGTCTCACATTTATAGAATGGAGTTGGTTCCAATGGAGGAACTTGTTCACGATTCAGCCAGTGGTTCAAGAGGGAAAGTCCAGTACAACAAGTCGACAGTCGCAGAACTTCTATTCAAGATGATATACTGAACAATCTACTGAACGATATTACCGAGCCAAATATTCAGATCCCATCGGTAACTGAATCTAATACGTACTTCGCTCCCATCTCACCTGCCAATACAACTACGAATACCGCCACATCTACCACCGGTGTAAAGTTATTGGAAATGTTACAACGTGGTAATAAACCAAGTCAGAACGGCCAAGGAGATGCAACTAATAGTGTAGTACCGTTAATGAAGAATACAACTATTAAAGATATGGGTGAGGATTCGTCGAATTTTCATTAGATTCGTATACTAATGTAATGGTAAATGATGTCGAACATTCTTATAGAAGTTGGTGGGAAAGTTGTTCACAGTCTGGAGGATTTGGAAGCACGTATGCGAGGTGGTGCTCCTCCGCCTACATCTACAATGGATCAACCTCGTGTGAATAAGACTGAAGATCTCTCTGCTTTTAAGAAACTGGTAATGCTTTGATTACAATATTGCAACTAACTATACGTAGTTAGAGTGCGCATATAATCTATTTTCTGTTCATATGCAATGTAGCTTGCTCAAGTAACTGGAGGACAAGCTATACCAGCGGCAAATGGTCCTATTTCTCAAAAGCAACCAGTAACACTAATGCAAGTAAGATAATCGTGTTTTCTTACCAGTAATAACTTAATTCATGTTTTCTATATAGTTAAACTATATTTTTTTTACTACAGTTACTTAATTCGCAATTAAAAACCCAACCAATCACCTCTCAGCAATCAGTCCCGGAACCAGTTCACTCAACTTTTAATCATGTTGGTTCTCTCGGACCAACTCAGCATCAGCATCAGGCGCAAATGCAACACGAGAACTTGATGAAAGTGTTACAAATTCAGCAGGTTGGTATCGCGATAGATTATGAAAACTCAAACACAATTTCTTATTACTTATGTTCTTATAATAGCAACAAAAACAGCAACAGCAGCAACAACAACATTCTGACATGCTATCGATAATGATGGGCGGTCAACGAATACTGGGTGTTAGCCCTGTGCCATCGGAAATGCAGATGATGCTCAACAATGTTCCAACGAGTCAGGAACTTTTACAAAGGCCTGAAGCTCAAGCCATTATTCAAGGTCTTCAGCAAGGTGAAATAACTAGGCAGCACCTCATACAACAGTTGCAGGTCAGCATATAATATGACTATTATTATCCGTCCGAATCACCTAATATTATCCGTTTTGGGATCACCTAATAATATGTTTAACAGAACCCAGCTATGCAACACCGCCATAGGGAAGTTTTAGTCAACATTTTAAAAATGTACGGTGGCACTACTCCTCGTACTGTAAGTCCACATCCCACTGCTCCCACACCGCAAGACCACATCTTGCAACAGATGTTGTATCAACAGCAACAGCAGAGAATTCCATCCCCCATGAATAATGGTGAGTTATGAATTTTGTTCACTCGAATGAAACATTGTTGTTTTCGGCTATATACTCGCAACAAAATTTTACTTTCATCACTTCTTTCTATGACTTTCACGAGGATTAGTATAAAATTGTTGTTTGTTCTTCTATTTTTAATTATACTGGTATTTCGATCCTTATGAAAATCGTAGTACATACAGAATAGTTCATATATGTATGATGATATTTGGAATGCAGCTTATTGTCCACCTTCGATAATATCTCCAAATTTGACCGCTAGTCCCAGCACATTAACAGTGCAGCATCCAGGTAGAATTTTTAATAATAATAATTGTTGTTTTATGTTGCTGCTTTACATTAGCCGGATAACTGAAATACGAAGAACTTAGATCTCATCCATTTTATACTTAATTCATTTAGATCAGAGTTCGAAATTATCAGCACGCAACATAAGAACCACGAAGGCTATGTCTCATGAATTCTGTTGCCGTCTCGCAGACCTGTGGTTGCCTAAATGCTACACATGTGCGCGGGCACACGGAGTAACAGGCATCTACAACTGATGTGCTCCAAGCCGAAATAGGCAACCACGGATAACCGGGAATCAGAAGGTGTAGCCCCCGTGGCACTTATGCTGTGTGCCGTTAATTCGGAACTTTTTTCGGGAAAAAAACACGATTGAAGTTATTTATGTTTCGGCAACGTAATCAAGGGATGCCACAAAGCGTTACTGTTGCTTCTTATTAAAAAATAGATTCCACAACCACAACAGTTGTCTCGAAGATTGTTTGCTAAAGATGGTTTGTTGGTTTTAATATATGCATGATTTTTCATTATTTATTTAACAGTGATGCAGCATAGAGTTCCCTCACCGCGGGAGATTGCTATGCATGCTCAGACCATAATGCAAAATACTCTAATTAAGAAAAAGTTGGAGGAGCAACGTGAGAATTACCGCAAGCGACAGGACCAACAGCAGCAGCATCAACAACATCAACAGCAGCAACAACAGCAACAGCAAGCTCAACAGAGAGCCTCGAGTCCTGTTAACACATCGGCGAAGCAGACCATGAGCCCGACGCCGCTCGCTTTTACCCCGACATCGGTGTTACGTAAAATGACTGCTGATAAGGAACCCGAGGGTGCGAATCAGTCTAATCATCAATTAGAATTTGCTTTTTTTCACTCCCTTAAACTTAGCGAAAAACGTAACAATAATCGTAACGCGAGCCAGTACAACAACTGTTTTGACTCACAAACATCCATTTCACCTTACAATACAACACAGCATATCAGTAATCGTAACGCTAAAGAATACGGTAACTCAGACTCCTCACAGGAGTTGAATAACAATGGGAATATGGAAACAGAGGAATCCGCATTAAAAACCAAGTATCTTTCTTTTTCGCAGCTAAACAAAGACACAAACAATAATTCGAATTTAAATATTTCAAGGGATTCTTCCACTGATGAGACAAAAATGTCATTAAACGAAAACGACACGTCCTCTAAAGAGACAACTGTAACAGACGTAAACGATACTAATAACAATAGTCCTCTTTTCCTTGACAAATTAGTGCTTGAACTATTTGGATTCGTATAGGAGAGAACAATCCGTAAACTTCTGAGAACAATACTTACATAAAATGTTGACCGTTCGTAGAATTTTGTGCCATAGAGAAAAAGAGAATTCATGATTCTGTGACCGCTGGCCGATGTAAAATTGCTTTTTATTTTTTGTATTAAAATAACTAATGAGAATTTTGTTTTCTTTCCTTTCTTTTTTTTCTATTCTTTTTTCATGCTTGATACCTTTAATGTGTTTCGAAGCTGATTTGTCTGTAATTTTTTTAAAGATAATCCATATAAGATTGGGGCTCTTTAGTTTTCAATATAATACTACTACCATCGAATAATATAACATATTCATTTTGCACAGATTAGTACATGAACGTATTGCAAAAGAAAAGTATGTTGGAATAGTTTTAAAATAAAAAGCTTTGTAAACACATTTCATTCTTTAAGTTATCCTTTACACATTTTCATTTTCCTGTAATGAATTTGCTTTCGCGCGTTTCTATTTCGATGCATGTGCTCTTTCAATATTTTTAGCTATTAATGTATTAAGTGGTTTAGAAGATCGCATGCACAATGTGTCGAGTGATATAATGATAGTACCATTGTTAATATTCCCGAAACAACAATTGACATTTTTCTTTAAATGTTGTCACACCATCAAACTGATACGATATATTAATTGATATTACTATTCATTGAAATGTTATTTTTCATCGGAATAAACAGTTCTAAAATTTATTGTTCAATTTTGGTGATCATTAAGCTTTTATATTTGTTTGTGAAAATATATCGTTATAAATATTGTGTACCATATTTAAATAATTAATAATATTTTGCCTAATATCCTTCCTTTTATGTTTATTGTTATGTAGGTAATAGTAACGATCCATCGAAATTAGCAAGCCAGTCGCAAGCATCGCAAATGCAACATATGCAATCCGCTGTTCAGTTACTGACACAGATTTCCCGGCATAATGCGTTGCGGCCACAGTCTGTACAATCTACATGGTCAAACTCGAATATTAAACAACATTCAGGTATAATTGTATATTCTTGATATTCTCTATATAGTTGAAATCATTTAGAAGAAATATTGATGAAGTGTTGCTTGTTGTAGGTCGACCAATAGTGAAAGGTGGTGGTAGTGCTAGTACCCAATTCCAGTACAGTGGAAACTCAGATTTTCAGCAACAACAACACAGAACGGTTTCGGGCGTTTATGGTAATCCTGTGCGTTCCAAGCATACAATGACTGCTAACATGCCCCATCACAATGTGTCGCAATACAGTATTGCTCAAAATTCAATGATAAATCAGAGGTCGAATACTATGAACAATCAAATGAAAGTACAGCAAGCCCAGTCACATCTTGCAAATATGCAACATCAACCACAACAGCAACCGCAACGGTCTCTTAACTCGCAAATGCAAACGGTTTTGAACCAAAACTACAATTCCAATCGTACAGGTAACAATGACAATTCCATACAAAAACAGTACCATTAAAAAAACTTTGTGGACATTTAAGTTTATTTGTCCTTGATCATGCAACCATAGAAACGTATCATAATAGACGGTTGTATTAACTCTACTGTTACGAAACTTTTTTCAGGTGTCCTCCTCTTGCTTAATCAAATTGCATGCAATGGTGTTCAAAAATTGGAATAATTGAATCACACACATTAGATGCTCCTCTTATTTATACCAGTCTAGACATAATTTATATTTGGATCAAATTAGAAGTAAAGAAACCAGTAGTTGTTTTAGACCGTCCTTTTCTGTCGTGTATAACATCTGTACTATATAGTAACTTTTTTTTTATTTATTTGTCCCATTGTGTTTACTTTCAAATAATTTCTCGACGTGGTTGTTAAATTCGTTAAACTGAAATAATACCACAAGTAAATTTCATTTTATTTTTTCTACAGATGGACGAATAATGCGATCACAACAAATAAATATGCCGGTAGGTCGACAAACGTCACCTGGATTAGGATATATTGGTACTAACGGTGGAGATCTTTCACCAACCTCGAATCAATTGGCGCGATGGTTCAGTCCAGAACTTCTTGCCCAAGCGCGAGCTGGTAAACTCCCGGAGCTTGTCCAGACAAATGTTTTGTCCTTGGAGGAATTAGAAAGACTTCAACATGCATCGACTACAGTGCATAACTAGATCGATATATTGTATCTTCTCATATTTACAATTGCAAGCAGAGAGGACTTCATTGGCAGTTATTGTTCTAACAAATTAAATCCTTTAAATTAGATGGCTTTTCATATTAAACACAAAGTGTAAAGATTCATTCTCTTTGACGAGGCAAACAGAAAAAGACGAAAGAAAAAAGACTATTTACATAACACAATAACAGAAGAAAAAGAAATCTTGTTTGCATATACAAAGTCATTTAGATAATGAACCTTAACGGGAGTAAGGTTTAGTAAAGTAATACATATATACATATATATATAGATATATATACATGCATGCATACAGATATGTATACATGCATGTGGGTATGTGTATGTATGTATGTATGTAAATTCTTGTGTACATTCATCTTGGTCAGAAATATTTTTGGACACGGTACAGATGAGTTGAATAGTATTTCCTTTTGGATGGGAGGATCTTCTTTTTAAGTATCTCACGACTTATGTGTAACAAATTTTAGTAATATGTTAACTAAAGAAGTTACAAATGTACAGAGGACGCAGAATAAGACGAAAATTGAAATTAGTTAACAAAAGAGAAGAAACAAGTCTAAAAGAGGACAGCTTTCTATGGAGAACTTTGTTGCTTAAAAGACTGAGAAACATGCAAATTATTACTATTGACTACAAGGAAGAAAAATACTATTTCACTACGGGCATAGTTTTAATATGGCAGAATATAAATATTATTTATGTAAGCATAAACAGCAAATTCCTTTATTATTTACAAATTAATTTATATTTCGAGGTATGAGGCTTGCGGAAATCTGAATCGGAAATTAGTCGAGTAACGTAATGAAAAAATCGCAATGCTTGCAAAGTCCTTTGGACGTATGGCATCCTTGAAACCTTAAAACAAGTTACAGTTTGTAACAGTTTGTGGAGTACGGTTATATATATACACACACATATGTATACAGAGAAAAATGTCATAGAGATATGTATATTATTACGGGCAAAGCGATCATACCAACAGAATAAGCATACCAGATAAAAGTAACAATAAGTAATAACTGATGCATTTGCAGAATTTATGGAGGGAAAGGCCATATGAGAGATCAGTCAATGAACAAAGAAAACATTCCATCGATAATCGAGGGATAAAATGATTAAAACGTATTAACAAATTCGAAACATTTGGAATATTAATATGCCTGCCAACACGCATTTGCATTATAATTAACTTGTTATTTTTGTGATTACATTTTTCGTACAATTATTATAATTATATTTAGCCCATAGATGAATAATACTAACATAGAAACTTGTTCTTCTTTCTTTTTTCACTTTTCTGTTACATAATTAATGATGCGTCATTTGCATGAATCTACGTTTCCTATTGATTTAAGGAGTTTTTTTTATGCTTCAGAATATTTATAGGACAAAAGGGATTATTTAAGACAGAAGTAACGTAAATGTGACGAAATAGTATTTTTCTACATCTATTTATATGATATTAATTTTTGTTTGAAATTACGCAGTTTTGTAGTAATATTCTTTGTATTTTCTTTTTTAAATTTTAGGTGTTTAAGATTCCATTTTAATGGTTTTGTTCTATATATTTGCGACTGAAAAATCTGAGATTGTGTTCATTAAAATTTGTTGTGCAATTTATAAAATTGTACATTAAATGTGGATTACAAAAATAATTTGTAATAAAGTAACGGTCTTGCATGGCATAATTTTCAAACGAAATGCAATTTAATCAGATACGAACGTAAAATTTATAATAATGCGCTGCATTGCGGATTTAATCGTATACTTCATGGAAAAATTCGATTAAACGTTTTGGCTCTCTCCAAGCATGTAATTTTTATTTAATTAGCAGACAAAAATTAGTGGAATATGTAATGTAGTGTCCAGTACAATTAACTACTACGTTATTCAAGACTGTGTGGTTTCGAATACTTTCATTATTCTAGAGTTCTCAGTGTATTAAGGGTGTAATATTTGGATTATAGTTTTCATTCCCCGATCAATATCTGTTCACTGTTTAAACTGATATACCGCGTCCATAACTGTGGAAACCATACTGTGTAAAAGATACAATACAAGTACTGCCAACAACAAATGTATTACATAGTGTTATTGAGTACCAAAAAAAAATAGGCAGTGAGATTTGTTTTCAAATATCACTTTCAAATGAAGTTGTTAACTTAGGAGAGGCTATTACAATTGAGATATATGAAATATAAAAGAACGATTAAAAAAAAAAAGAAATCTCCATTATAAAGCAAATTATGCATTTATGTTAAAACTTCATTTCTAAGACTAGTAATGCTTGACCAAAACATTTGGTGAAAAAGAAACACTTATTATGAAAATTGTAAGTGACTTTTAATTCACTTTTTTAAGAAATAAAAAAGTAATAGTGTTTCCTGCATCATTGATCATAAACAGTGAAGAACTCTGACCCACAAATATGCAAATTTAAATGATTGTTTCATGATTAAAAAATTTTTGTACATATTTCAAATACTATGCAGACTAAAGTTTATTAGTCCATGTACTGGATTAATAATTTGTAAATAAAGTTAATAAACATTACATTATGTGAAATTTAAAAAGGAAGTCACAGAAGAACTGTAATTGTAATATTACTTAATTCATTTATTTATTAGAGTGAAATTGAATTGATATGTAGCGATAAACTTCGATATCAAAGTGGTCTTTTGTAAAATATTAATTTCAATTATTATTAAATTCTACTATATTGTACTAGTTTCTATAAATTCGATTGTAGTATATTTTGAAAATCGTGAGCGTGAGTGGCAAGTAAAAGCATATTTTTATTTCTTTGTAGTCTCTAATGTTTGTCTTCATACGCTTCGGTGATCTCATAAAATAGTTACCCACTTCGAAACAAAACTAGTAAATAGGATTATAACGATATCATTTAGTATACATCTTTTTATCAATTATACTTTATTTCTGTAATACGCATTGTAGAATTTAATGTTTTGTTGCCATTTTATTTCCTACATGCCTATTTTCGTGTAGTACATTATACACTGTAATTAACTACAGGGTAGTACAGGTACGTACGAATATTTATAAAAGGTATGTTGACTTCGGCTGTTCTCGTCGAGTCTCGTCGCTTGGCTCCGAAAGCATCCGATGGTTTCCGAACGATGGAATTATGGAACACAGAAGACGGGAATGGGATACTGATGCGTGAGCGTGTGGCGCAGAAGCTTCTGCAATGGCGGATCTTTATAGTTTGAGGTGGTTCATTGTTCCTGTCCTCTAACGAACTGGGTCTCGTATAACATGTGCGACACGATCAAGGACAGTTCGAATAGACTAGAGTAATATTGCTCAGACATTTAATTAGTGTTTTTTGTGGCGATCTATGGAATACAAATAATTAGTAGATCTGAAATCGATTTTGTTCCATGTGCATTTCTGCGTCTGCGAATCCCATTCTTTCATAATAAACGTATATTATGTATTTACATACGTATCCAATTCTTCATTTATCATTTCGATTGTAAAATCAAACATTCGTTCGCAATTACTAATATCTGGCAACGATACACGGTAAAAATAGCCAAAACACCATTTGTGCGTTCATTTGCAGAGTTCCAGAATGCACAGTCGTTTGGAAACGAAGTCATCTATTGACAATACTCCATTTGCGAAATGTGATTGATGTTGTGTCGTGGCAAGTACGAAAGATGACATTGGGGTAAGACTAGAAATGAATCATTTATCTTGGCAAGTATCTTAGTCCTGCCCGATCCTAGTTACATCGTTCAGACAGATAGTAAGGAAAAGAAAATGAGAGAAAGTATACGAACGTGACAAAATATAGGTAGCATATTGTATAGGCTTTAAGATTGTACAAATTGGCAGATCACTGCGAAATCATTCAGCCCAGCGCCATTAATGGCAGTCATTGTGCACCATGCGCCCTTCAGGGTTGCCATTCGACTAGTTTTCTCTCGTAAGCAGTGCGATTGTAATTAATAAAGATATACTCTCCTCTGACAAGAGCGGCCCTGTTACCGAGTTGTTGTCGAGATCACAGCTGCAACGCTCGAAGGATATCCAGGACTCTTTGGAGGCGACATGTTCGGCCATTATACGCAGAGGGAACAGTTATGTGACTTTCGATGCCTTACGCTTGCATGAACGAGCATTGCACTTTTGGGAATTAGCAACATAGTACCGTGCAAGATTCTCGTGGACAAGGGACGGTGATCGTTAAACGGGTCGAGAATCAAGATCTCGAAGTGTATCGAGATTCGAAGAGTTTGTGCAGCGTGATATCAAGCATTAATTAGAAATTGTCGTTCGTCCGAATACTTTTACTTCGAGATTCTCACGGTTGTCGAGTGTCGCGTTAGTTGAGACTGTTATAGCCAGACGTTTCGCAAAGATCTGCCAAAAAAAAGTACATCATCGCCTGAAAAAGAAACGTCTTCTGGTCATGGGATCGGCCTTTATGACGTCTTCGCGCGTGTGTCGTAAGAAGTGACGTTTCGTTTGAACAATTAATCCATCAAATCATGATTTTGATGCTCGATTATTCATCACAAGGGGTCTGGCTGGTTCCCGTGTCGTGGAATTTTATAGAGCGCGCTGCGGACCTTGGGGGAAAAAAGGAAGTGTCAGTTCGAACGTAACTGCGACATCGTGAGAGAGCCGAGAGAGAAAGAGACCAATTTGGTTTATCTGCGCGTGCACGTAAGCCGTGCAGCGACACCGCTCCTGGAATATTTTGCATAGTTCCGCCGGGTCGTTTCTATCGTTTTTAATTTCGGATCCATCAACAGTTCCGACGCCGGATCCAACACCGACTCCGACTCCGACTCCGCCTCTAACTCCGATACTGGCTTTGGCTCTGAATCTTGAGACAGAGAATCAACCGTGGACCCAAAAGATCAATGCGAACGGCGATTATCAGCTGTGTAATGTTTTATCAGGTGTCCTGTCGTGAACGGATAATTTATTCTCTGGTAAGGAATAGAAGATCTTAGGTCTATTTTAACGAGCACGGTGACTCGTCGGGTGGGACCTTTTTGCAAACGGCAGCTGATGTGCTTGTTGAAACTAATTTCGCGATCGTCGAGAGTGCAACGGAACCTGGACACGTTGTAAAGTTACGCGTAGAAGCGAATACCTTGTCACGGCAGGTATGCTATGTATAACTAACGTATCGAATCGATCACTGTGTACGTTACGAGCGTCAAACCTTTTGGTGCAAAGACCAATGAATTACAAAATTCAAAGAATTTTGTAGAACGATGTAGCGTATCTTCTGTCGAGAAATCTATAAGCTTCGTGAAACAGGAATGGTCGGACGAATGAAAATGTAGACAGTGAAGCGAACAGAGTGGGAGAAAGGAAAAACTTGGTGACTCGCGTATGGGGCATATGTTTCATTGCTTCCCCACGTACGTACTTGCATACGACGCACGTTACCGACGTTCGTGCGTTTTTTTACGCACATCGTGCACGATGCTTGCCAAGTCACCGAACAGTATTCTACGTGGCGAATTTACGTTTCGAATGAGTATTTTCGTTGTCGTTCGTTTTCTCAATTGCTCATTCGTGTCATTATTGCATTCGTTGATGTAATAGACAGTTGCGTATGACTGTACGATATCTACGGGAACGCCACGGTTGAAAATTGAAGCAGTAACCACGAAAATAATTGATTCTAATTATCCGGGACAATTTATATTGCTATTAAACTCCATTAAACTTTACGTTCGATTACGAATTATTAGTGTCTTAAATACGTGAATCCGAGCTCTTTTAGATGTTCTATTAGCAGCCATTTTCTGGTGTACAACTGTATGACCTTACGGGACGTTGAATTAAGTTATCGGTACAATGGAATACGTTGTCGGATCGGGATCGGTAACCAATTTATCGATCGATACTGATCGCGGCACGCTGTTAACTGTAATTCGATCGTCGAACTTTCTACGAATTGCTAGTTATTCTTATTTGAAATATTCAGGTGAGTAAAATTTAATGGTTCGGTGTTATACGGTAGTGACGAGATGCCATCTTTATACTACCGGACTGCTATCTATCGATGATTTTGAGTTTCCTCGAAAGTAGCTCCATCTACTTCCTCTCTGCCGAGATCGCGTGAAAAACGCGTGTTGGGCAGTTCAGTGAAACGTGACAAAAAAAACATCTCCCGAGGATGTTTCTCTCGTCCGTTTTGTCGATTTTTTAACAAACAAATACAAGCCACTGGTCCAACGAAGTATATAAAAACTCTGTGCGTACCAACGATCCAGACAATTGGGAATCGCGAGTCAACCTCTAACCACAGGCATGCATCACCAATGACTACGATCGTACATTCGGTTGTTGCCCGAATGTACCTTGGATATTCAGTAAAGATTCTAAGGTATTTATTCCTAGCAGTATACTTGTTTTTTTTTCTTCTTACAAACGAACGAGCGTTCGACCATGGTTAACCTTAAAGTATCCAAGTCTTCGAAGTAAACATATTCATTCGTGTGTACCACATAATATAGAAATAACGAAGTACAGTATGAAGAAATAAATTAACAATTTAACTGTAATGATTACATCAAGTTGATTCAATGCGCAAGCAAAGAAACAATTGACGAGTGTCACAGGAAGAAATGAAAACCCTGGGACCTAAAATAACACGAATGGCGCGTTGGACGCTCAAAAACATTTTGAAGTATTTAATTTTGTAGCATAAAGTTTAAACGACGAATCTGATGCCTCCGACCATACTTTAACTTTATTTTAACCTCTGCATGGTCGACGATTACGGTGATGCAAAAGTGTAATGTTGGATTGTTCGCGATCTATTCCAGCATTTTGGTAAATCGTATATTGGAACTGGCATTTCATGTGCTATTGATTTTGAATAAATGAAACGAAGCAACTAATGTTTTGAAGACGGATCAACTACCAGAAAAAAGCGTAGAAAAAAATAATGGAACGACCGTGAACGGACAAAGATTATTCCGTGGGCACACAAAGGTCCTGTCCACGATCGGTCGAAAACAATTATGGATAGAACTTTCTTTCCCGACTGTACTCTGGAGGCAGGTCAGAACGACCGAACATCTGTCAGACAAAGGGAATCAAACAGCTTGTGACCACGTTGGGTCTTGGTTAGAAGTAAATTTTAGAAAAGTTTTCTTTCATTTCTCGTATACTCGTGGCTGTGATGAAAAGTGATTAAATGCTGCGGCGATACTAAATAAAATGACCGAAGATGGAATCTGAAAGTGGCCGAACAATTGCCAGCAGTGTTGTATAAAGTGATTCTTTGAATTGCTACGATTTTGTTTTCGTCGTGGAAACAATGCAAGAGCAACTGTGGACAAGTGCAGTGATTTGAGTGAGCATATTATTAAAAAGCATCATTTCTGTTACGTCGTAATACATATATATGTGTACGGTCGAGGTTCGTAATGTATAAGAATAAAAGAATTTCGATTGAATCTACAATCACTCATTCCCTTTATGTACACGCGTTCTCAAACGTAGCTCACACTGTTCGTCATATTCCTGTTATTGATTACGAGAAGGTATACGTGGACTACGAATGGGTTAACACGGAAAAACCGTCTATAAATAGCAGCCGGGGCAAAGATTAACCTGCTAATTGGGGTTACTTTTGTGTTATGAAAACTCGTGTAGCTTTAACCAAAACGATAGGAACGATCATTGCTACGTACGTCTTGCGCAACAACTATAGTGTTCTCGCAGATTCATTTTCATTAACGGCATTGATATTTGCAAGGGGAGAAAAACTCTGTGCTGTCTTGCCTCGTTAATAGATCAACATGTACAACAATGTGCTACAAAATAGAACTAAATGATTTAGAATTTTAAGAAATTTCATTCGAACCATGTTGCCCGTGATTTCAAGGTCACCTTCGCATTACTTATCGTTGTCATCGAAAGGAGTTAAATGGCAGTACACGCGACTGAACAATATTTAACAAGTTTGTATGGACAGATTTTATTTTTGTTCGCTTGTTTCTGTAACAACGGGAATTTTAACCAGGTGCTACAGTTTTGCTTCGAACTGGAAATCGGTGTCAGCTTATTTGTGGATACTTATTCGCCAGCGCTGCGTCGTGGCCTAAAGTCTGTCCTTTTGTCCGTTGGCTCTTACTGGCCGCCATCTTGTTTGAGTTCGTAACAATAAGTTTATGCGCCATGAAGGCTGCCTTATACTCCTCGCGAATGTTCATTTAATGAATACGTGTAGAAATAAACGAACCGTTCGCTAATACGTATTCAGTGAGTAATTGGACCTGTAACGATGTAAAGATCGGAATTGAAAAAGGTATAAAGATTTTCTTTTCCTGACACAGGTGAGCGACGCACAAAAAACAAGATGGACGAGTACGACAAGAAGTTCGCCGAAATGCAAAAGTATATTCCTTTTTTGGAAGCGATGATAGAGAGGTTGCAAAACGTGAAGGACAAGTCGCGGGAGGTACAGCTGCAGAAAATGCAAAGCCTTCACGGGATTCTCTCGAACAGCAAGAGAAAGTACGTCATGCGAATTTTCGGACAATGTCTCCTTAAGTATAAGACCATCAGTTCTTCGTTTCCTTACCATTGCAGTTCGATTGTACGCGAACGAAAAACGTAATACTGCATTTGCATTTGAATTTGAATTCGAATTTACAATTGCAGTTGCAGTTGTAATTTCAATTGCATTTGAAATGAACGAAACGAACGATTATATTTACATTTTTTGAGACATTGAAGATATCTTAAAATTATCGCATGAAGAGCAATTAATGATAATGACTCTTCAATAAAATAGGCTGAAGATCGAGACGTTGCAACGATGCGAAGATGTTTTACAGAAGTTGCACAACAAAGTAGAAAAGGTATCTATCCCGTATGAACCGTGATCGCACTGGCAGCGATACACTGAATGCTTTGTTTTTATATAAAAAATTATCGTAAAGAGAAACATTTTGCTCTAAATTACAATCAATTTTTCGTGAAATTCAGTGGATTCGTTGGCAGTACGTGATCCACTTTACATTGTTTAGCCTTACGCTGTCCTTCAATTTAATTTGTATTTTTGATTCACCAATGAAAGATATAAACGAGAAGCTTTAAGAATTAATCTATCAACGGGAAAATATTCGATCCTTATGATTCAATCTGATTTTTCTTGGCAACGAAGAGGAAAACTATGGAAACATTGTCGACGCCGTCTTAAAACAGCTCTTTTATATCGTTTCATGAAACTCGATTGGTTTCCACACGAGCTTCATAGACGCAGTTGCGATAGTTGCACTTTGTATTTTTTACACTATTTAAAAAAATAACACAAGCGTAATGTATTGATCAAATTTGAAATTCAATTTTGAATGGTTTCTACTTATTTACACACAATTACAAATATCACTGTCTGCGATTATATTAATGAAAGTAAAGTATCCCCTGATCGTTTTGCGTATATTTCATTTCACTTCGACGTGTATTGTGATCGCATCATTCTAGAAAATGCACACCGTATTTATAAAACCGCACTTGGTCAGCTATATCGCGCGACGATATAAATGTCGTGACATTAGATGACAACAATACTAAGGACAGCCACTCAAGTTCATGCAATAGTCTACAATGTACATAAAAGCACAAAAAAGTCAATACTTGCTTTTTAACTAGAATTCGCATCAGTTTGAAACAAATTCTCCTTTCTGCACAGTTTGATTTGATTTGATTTTAAACAAACGTAGCCGCTTCATGTCCTTTTTTAGACTTGCATTCTTTATAGTTTTGGTTGTTTTCAGGCTTCCGTAGTGCATGTATGGTTTTGTTATTTTAATCATTCTAATCTGATACGAGTTTCAGGGAAATACTCCTGGACTGCATTTTCCGAACAAAAAAAATGGCAATGGCTCGGTGCATACCTCAATGTAAGTATCACTGACCAGTTAGCAGTATTTTGATCGAAGGATACGGAGGCTGAATGGAATAGAATTGTAAAAATTGCAGCATCGGGCTTGATTGTCGATTCTGTGTAAAACTTCGTTGTCTAATTTTCAGTTTATCTGGCGAGATTACCGGACAGCCGTCAAAGGAATCATCCGAGAATAAAGATAAAGAGAAAGACATCCACGAGACTCCAGCTAGCCCGAGTCCTCCTGTTAGTCCCGACTTCGGTTCCCAAGTAGCGCCGATAATAATTCCTACCGAGCGCAGCGTGGACTTTATCGATGACAGCAAGCCGGCCAGTCCCGATCCGGTCGAGACGTTGCCGACAAAAACTCCAATCATCATACCCACTGAGAGGACAAGTAGCGATCACCTCGGCTTGTCCTCGAATTCGCCATTGACTAAAGTTGTCGAAGATGTTTCCTTCTCCGAGTGGGACATGCTCGAGGAAAACGAAACACAGCACACGCGAAACAAAAGCTGGCCGTCTTCGATTGCTTCCGGTCAGGACGTGAGCGCCACGATTAAAATGGTCGGTAGCCAGCTGCCGCAAAAAGTGAATGACGGAAGAAGTGGCCACGTTTCCTCGATATCGTCACACACTTCTCGGCATATACCGACGATTCCGGTCCCGTCTTTGGGCGGCTCTAGACGGTTAACGTCGATGTTGGAGAAGAATCGTTTACATGGTTTGGATATTCAGGTGGAGACGAGGCCAGAGTCACCGGTGAACGTGCCGGACGCCAGGCTGAAGTCGCCTGACCCAGATATCCTGTTTCCTAAACGGAAAATTACATCCCCGCGGCAAAAGGAAGCGAGACCGGTCTCGAAACCGCCTGCGCCGTTACTTTCTCCGCCCCCCGTCTCAAACAAACCCCCGTTGTCGATGGAGGATTTAGCGGAACTGCTGAACGAGGAGACGGACAACAAAACGGAGAAGAAAGTGGTCCGGGAGAAATCCAAGGATGAGGTAAATTTACGAAAGAAATTGAGCATGAAGTCAAAATTTGTTGTGTGAAGATTAAAGTATCCAAGTTTTTCTTATTGGCACAGGAGGAGGTCGACAGCGAGAGCGAGAGACGCTGGGAGGAGGTAGATAAGCATATAGTTAAGTTAACGAGTAGGAAGTGTCTGTCGAACGTACCCCCTACTGGCAACTGCAAAGGAGTTTCGGTTGGCTCGATGCACAATACGGAGAAGGCGACCGATGTTAGAGGTCCACCGTCTTCGCCCGTTTCGAAACCAGAGCCCCGATATGCCGACAATTACGAAAGACATCCTCGTCAGATGCGCGACAATCACAGTGTTGTCGAGAAAGACAAAGGTAATGTGTACCCGCATTGTAGACCCGACGAGGACGGACACGGTTTGCTTTTGGCTCATCATTCCGGGCTGGCGAAGTTGGATGAGAGGGGTCCTATGATGTACCAAAGACGGCAAGGCAATATCGGCCCGGAGATTGCGCCGCCTAGAATCGACGCTGATTTTCGAATGGAAGGTCCGGAATATTTTAACAGACAGATGCCGGGTCAGAACCACTGGGTCCCACCTCCTCCACCTCCTCCTCCCCCGCTACCGCCACCGCCACCACCGCCAATGCATCCACCGGTGAACCCAAACGATTTTTGCAACAACCAATGGCCCTCGTCTTCCAATTTCGCTGGTATTCCAAACTCACCCGCGCAAAGTTATCAGCACCCCATGGGGATGCATCAGGAGATGTGGAACGTTGGATCCGTCAGAGAACCGATTCACGTGGATCCGCATCAGGTCAACGAGGGTCCAATGAGGTCCAACCAGTTTGCAGTGAACATGAATGTCAGACCGATGATGAGTCCGAACACAAGCCATGTGCCCCGACCCGAGGATATGCCGAGTGTAGACGTGGCCAACGTGCAAACGATACAACCTTTGATCTCGCCTACCATGTTTCCTATTGGTCCTCAGTACAGAAATTTCCAGGGTGAGAACAGACAGTATGAACAACCCTTTGACAGACCAGTTGAGTACTCGCATCCGAGGCAACAGTGGGAGTCTCAACCTGTCCGACCGCCAAGCGACTCGTCCTACAGATCCGACGAGGGCCCGTGCGTGGTTAAGGGACCCTCTGACGTTTCCGGATCGTACTCCAGACCCAGTACTCCTTGTCCTTGGAGCAGAGCCCGTGGCGGGGGCAGAGGTCGCGCCGCTTGTTACAACGAAAGGGGTAGGTCAGATCAGAGGACTAATTTTAATCGTGATGGAAGAAGACCAGAGTGGTCCAGGGACAGTCACAATGAATGGGATAACAATAGGTTTTCCAGGGATAATAGAAATATATCCGAGCGAGATCCTAGAGTACGAATAGAACACGGCGTGATGAATCAAAGCCCAAGTCAGGCTAGCGATCAGTCTAGAGATAGCTGCAATTCCGTTCGGGATCCTCGATTAGCCAAAGATAAACATTTTCTCTCTAACAAGAATAAGGACGTCGGTTTTAACGAGAGAGATCCGAGGAAACGGTCGACGGCGCCACCGTTCATGTCACTGTTTAAGAAAGGAAAGGACAAGACCAAGTCATCTCCTAAAACATCCGATGGTCACCGTCGTTCCGACGCAGAGGTCAATCCTAAATCTCAGGAGAAGTTGCTGAAAGACAAAATGCAATCACCTCTGGAAAGTCTCTACGGTGTGATCGACACAAAGGCCAAGTCCGCGCAAGGTTCCCTTCAGAACTTCAAGATCCCAAAGATCAAGCGCAACGAATCTTTGGAGTCACCTACGTCCAGTCACATTCCCGACGAAATTAAGGCAACTGATTCATTCGTCGAGCGACGAGAAGGTAAGGCTAAATGTAGAAAAGACAAAGACGACAATACCGGTGAGGTGAGCAGTAGCAGCGATGGCACCATGTTATGGGAAGATTGGAACGGCGATGGTGGTATCGTCGCCGAGAAGAAAGAGGAGTTGCAAGAAGAAGGCTCACTCCACACTGAGCCTGCTGCAGACAAGGCTGCAACGTGCGAGGATGAACCGGACCTCGCCATTACTACTTCCGTCAAGGCCTCCGACAAAACTAGCGACAAAATTTCCGACAAGATTTCCGATACCGTTGAGAAATTGAAAAAGGATCAGACGGAACCGGAAGGATCTAAGCCGAAGGAAGAGGTAACGCAGGAGTGGATCGAGGCGCTAATCAGAAAATCTTTTGAGTTCGGCGAAGGAAAGAAGTTCGTCGAACAGGCCAAATTCATGCAGAAATTGGGAGAAGTGTTCCAGGCCAAGAAGCTTAAGAAGATCAAGAAAATTATCGAGTCCGAATCCGAGAGCAGTAGCTCGGACAAAGAAGAAGTTTCAGAGGCGAAGAAGGTACGCGTGAGGAAGAAGCGGCGGATGATCGTCTCTGACAGCTCGGACGACGAGTTATTAGCCGATGTAGGCCAAGACAACGTAAGTATCTTGAGCACATTGGATAAGAATTCTTCCGATGACAATCAGAAAATTAGCGCAAACAAGCAAGACGACAGCTCGGATACTCCGGCGCCACTCGATGAGAAGCCTTCAAAACTCGAAACAGCCAAGGAGGAAGTTACACAGCAAGATTCACCTGTGCAAGACTTAGCCGAAGATAAATCGACCAAAATAGAGCAAGAGGTTTCGAGCGTGGAGAAATTGAAATCAAAACCAGAGACGAAAGAAATGTCGAAGACCGAAAAACCGAGTGAGAAACTGAGCGAAATCCTGAAAGAGATACCGAACGAAGTATCGAGCGAAGTATTGAGCAAAGTACCGAACGAAGTATCGAACAAAGTCACGAATGAAGTAATGAACGAAGAATCAAGCGAAGAGAGTCTTGGAAAAACGCCCAAAGCAAAAGCGAAGCGGAGGAACTCCTTGGAGATGCTGCAAGAGGATATCAGGGAGATGTTCATTAGCGACGATGTGATCGCCGCTACGGGGCACAGAATGTGTCGAGCACAAAAGGAAAATCAGGTCGCTGGAGCCGCTTCTGTTCAAGTTCCGTCGGTTGTCAAGAAGGAGGTAGTATCAGACAGCGAAGGGTCCTCGGTAGCTTCCTCTAAGTCGAAGAAAACTACCAAACCCCTTATCGGCGATGATATCGCCAAGGACGGCCCCAAAGACAGCCCCAAGGACAAAACGAAAGGTAAGTTTAAAAAGGAGACGCAACGAGTGACCCGCCAACGATCCAAACAGCCTGCACAAAGCTCGGACAGCGAAGAGGATCAACCGTTAGCCCTACGAACCGAGCGTGTTCAAGGCTGTAGCTCGTCGACTAATCAAGACGACGAGCCCGATACCTTGCGCAGAAGCAAACGCATCAACAATAAGGATACGGTTAAAGAACCACGCGTCGTCGTTGAAAAGACGGACATTTCGAAATTAGAAAGCACGAAGGTGATGTTCGACAGTTCATCCGACGAAAGCTTTGGCATTGATGTATCCGAGTTGACGGCGGCGGTCGACATCTCTCTGCGTCCCGACAAAATCATTGAAGGAGAAACACCCGAACGGAAGAAATTTGTTCATAGTTCCCCGAGGAAGACCACAAGGAAGAAGAGCGTCGCGGTCGAATCGGTTAGCGAAAACAAGGACGACGTTTTGTCCGACGGAGAGGAGAGCATTATTTCCGATGTGTCTATGTCCAGTAGCGTTGCATCAAGTAAAAAAGTGAGTTCCTCTTCTGTGAAACCAAACACTGCTGGTAATAAAGAGGAACTGCTGAGTAATATATTGGTAGGATTGTGTGCGTCCAAGAATAACTTGGACAAGAATTCAAGTATGGTGGACAAAGAGAGTGACATAGATATTGATGATGACATTAGCGATCAGCTATCCGTTGAGGCGAACGCCAAGAAGCTCTCGGCGAAGAAGAAGAAAAAGAAGTGTAATTGGCAGATGGGGATTTTGTCGAAGAAGAAGAAAAAGAAGACCCCAACTTGCTCTGCGAAAGAGTCTGATCTTTCCGTGAATTCTGAATTAGATACTTCACAAATGACGGAATCCTCCTCTGCAGGTTCTGCCTCCGAGATGTCATCGCAAGTTAAAGATAGCAGCATCGAAGTACATGATACGACGAGTACCGAGTTGCCGAAGAGTAGCACGGATAAGCATACAGAAGCGGAGAAACTATTCAATGGCTTGGACATAAATGAATTAATCGACTACGCATGGACCGGGCAGGAGAGGTACAAATGTTTGCTCTGCTTCTTCACCGGCAAAAACATTGTACACCACTACAAGCTAAATCATTCCGGCAAAGAGATTCTCATTTCAAGATTAAAACTTGCCGATGCTCAATTGGCGATCCAAGACGCAAAAGACAACAATGCAGGGGGTACCTCGTTGAAGCTGTTGACGGAAGAGATCGTCAAATTCCATTGCCGATTTTGCTCTTTTTTCACGGAGGGCACCGCGAAGGTTGCCGTCGAAGCGTTTTACGAACACTGTACCACACATACCGGGGAGTACAGATTCAGATGCAACAGCTGTCCCTATCAGGCTGTAGCGAAATCCTCTATGAGGACGCATTATTACAAAGTGTGCAGAAAATTCAAGGATACATTCAACGAGGCCATTGCCGAGGATGAGGTTCCCAATGAGGATCGTGTCTACGGCTATTTATGCTCGAGGTGCAATTATGTTCAGCTAAAGAGGACGAACTTGGAATTGCATGTTCAACGCTGGCATAAAGAGAACTTCGAAACGAGTATTGTCAAAATAAATATGTCTCTTGGCTCAATGAAGATAGAACCTACCGACGACATGACGAATAAAAGTGTGAAAGCGGAGATGTCTCAACCGAGTTTGGAAAATCAGGAAGAATCAACAAGTAACACGGTTTCTACCGTTCAAAAGGACGAATCATCTAACATTGACGAAACTGAGGTAAAGATCGTCAATAAGGATCCAATACCCGAAACTGAGAAAGTCAGAGATCCGGAGGAAATGAAAATTGACGACGCGGAAAATCTTTCGAAAGAGCAACCAGAGTTCAATGAAACGAAAAAGCTATCCAACTTGGATGCGGATGCTAACTTACCAACGGGCAAGCTAAGCGTGTTTGTTTGTCCACCGGAATTGGAGAAGAAGGAAGTTGAGATACAATTGGAGAGAAAAAGGAAAATGCAGGAGATCATTCAGAACATTGGTATCAAATTACAGAAGGATGCGTCCAAGAAAGGTCTTTCTATCATAGACAAGTTGAAAGACAAGATGAAGACGAACGTGGAGGCAACAACGAACGAAAAAGAATCTGATGTTACTTTAGATTCGAGCCAAGTTGCTAACAATTCCGCAGCTTCGACCAGTTCGACGGAATCTCAAAACAGCGTCATGAATTTACTTGATTTAAATGTGTCCACTGTAGAAGAACCGGAAGCAAATTTATCTTTGTTTCAAGATTCATTAGAACAAGGTCCGAAGCAGTCCGAGAGTTCTATTTCAAAGACTCATTCACCGAATATCGAATGTGATTCTCAGTCTGCGCCTGAAACGGATCAAACGAACTTGAGAATGAAAGATCCTCTGGCATCGTTGGGGCTAAAGAAAACCGATGAAACGGACGCAGAAGCCAGCGACATTGATAATGCGAGAGATAGAGCTGCTTATTGCGAATCCGATTCTAGCAGTGAGCAGTCGGATGCAGAACTGTCTACAGATGTAAATATGATCTTAAAGGAAACCTCCAATATCAACGCTTCTTCCAAAGATCCGATGCTTACAACTATCCAAAGGCTTGCTGCTCAGCTTCAAGCCACAAAGCCGCTCGAAGTGGGCAAAGAAGAAAACTCTTTCAAACCTATAGAATCTACTGAGAAAAAGTTTAACTTCAGTTCTATTCCAAAGCCACCGGGTGTTGTTCCCATAGCTAGTATTAAACGATTTATTGGTAAATCGGAGCGGTTCAGTGAAATAACATCAAAATCAAACGACGGCGTCAACCCACCGAAAAACTTCATTAGGTTAAGACGATTGAGTGGTGATATATTGTCTGCAATGAATCAGTCTTTGGCTATCCAACGTGACGAGTCAGCTTCCAAACCTGGTATGTATAAGAATTCCAATAAACCGCTATGAAATTATTTATGCCTTCTGCTACCTAAAACAAACCATTTATGTTTCATTTATTCTATAACTGTGCTACATTTCATAGACGAAGTTACATCAACGAGTAAGGTGGAGGGCGTCTTAAAAACGGACGAAGAAGAGGAATGTTCGTTCTTGAAGATTGAAAACGTGGTCAGTCTAGCACCGAATGCTGATAATGACAATGCTGGAAGTCCTATTGTAAGTGACAGCTTCCCAAATTGAATTTTTTATTCCCTTTCATTCTATTCTTATAATCGAATGATCTTTTCTAGATAAATGATATTAGAAAAGCAGTTGAGATTTCTCCTGTAAAGAGCAGCAGAGGCGTTTCGCTACTAAAAAAATCGAAACCTTCTAGCACACCTCTAATTTTGAAAAAATTGAACACCGTCACGGTAACACAGCCGATGGTGAAGAACATTCAATCTATACGAACTGTCGGATCGGATACGTTAAAACTGATCCCGGTGAAGAGTCTGTCCCTGAATCCAGTTGGCGTGGCCAGTCCGCAATTATCCAGAAACTACATTCCGATTGCTCCAAAATCAGCAGTTCTAAAGGTTGACAGCAAGTTGCAGTTTCCGCTTTCAGTGAATAAAAGCACAATAGTTACACCAGTGACTACACGTACCATGACTGTAACATCTCAGTCGTCCAACTTGAATTACAAAATCGTGAAGGTGCTGCAATCACCGACTCTTCTGAAGGGCATAGATCCGGCACTGAAACTGAAGTCGTCGGATGCTTACAACGCAATGCTTAAAACCACTAAGTTGGCTCATTTGTACAAATGCATGGGACGATTCTGTCATTTCACGACCGACATACTGGAGAAATTTCAACAACATTACCAACAGCACGCGTACGAGGAAGAGGGACAAAAGCCACCGTTCGATTATCAGAAATGCGCCTACTGTTACATGTCGTTGGAGGATTGGCCACATATGAAGAAACACATAGAAGAGAAACACGCTCATTGTCGTTACCAGTGCAGTTACTGCTTTTACAGAGCCATTACGATGTCTTACGTTCGGTTACACCAGGTCCGTACCAAATTAAACGTCTGATTTGTGCATCGTTTATAAGATGTCTTTTTTTACCTGAAGTTTTTATTTTGTTCACAGTCTGTTTCTCATCCTGGTCTCCGCGGTATTCTTCTCGGTAAGGTGGTGAGTGAGTTACCTGCAAGGGAAAATGTGAACAGACTAGCTTGTATACATCCTTACATTTGTGAACATGGTACGATATAATTGTGTTCTCATAGTTTTGAAATCTGACAAATGCTCAGCAAGAGACAACAATCATTAACTAAAATATTCTTCTAGATTGTGGTGAGATGTTCTATGTTCCCGAATTATTCGTGGCTCATTTAAAAAGCAAACATTCGTCGAGAAATGACAAATTCAAGTGTCACTTGTGTTCTGTCACTTGTTCGCAGACGGAGCAACTGATAACGGTAAATCATTTAGATTCATTCGAATTATCTATAAATAATGGTAAGGTCGGTTGGAATAGTCTTACCAAATCCATGATTATTTTGCAGCATTACAAGGTGCACTGGATTTTCAAGTATCAATGTCAGTATTGTTTAAGCGGCGCAGACTCGCCGAACGACATGCATAAACATTTAAGTTCGTTTCATTGTAACAGACTACCACAATTCTTAGAAAGAACCATTTCGTCTTCGCAGGTAAATAAATTTCAATATTGTGTAAGCTGTATTTCAAAGTTGTGTAGGTTACATGTTACGTCTCGTTTTTCAGTCGTCTCGAGGTAAAGAAGATCAATTGACGTTGAGAATATTAGACGATGAAGTGGATAACGATGGAAGAAACACCAAAGAATCTGTTACGACGAACGTTGTCAGCGGAAGTTCTATCCCTGACACGTCTTTTTCCGATTCACTGGAAGATATAAATATGCTGAGCAAAGACGAGAACGAAGCTTTGAATAAATCGTTATCGTCTTTATTCGCCTCGTGTAACACGTCGACCGTAGATTCTTCTGCGCAGGAAAGAACGTCTTCGGAGAAATCATGTGACGCTGCGTCGCCACAAAATTCTTTTGACATCAAAACCGATCCCTTAGATATTAGCTTGCTGGACACGCCTAAATTATTTAACATTCTTCCTGAAAACTGCACCGATGAATTTATAAACATCAATTTACTCGATAATCCTGATTTTCTGAAAAATACCAGTCAGCGGTTCAATAATCTGACTATGCGTAGACCGACGGTTGCGGATGACAGTAAAGGAGAGGATAGCGATATTGAGATCGTTGACATCGTGGATTCAGATACTAATTCTTCGAAAACTGATAAAAATGAGTTTGATTTGTGTAAAAAGGAAGACACAGATACAGCTAAAAAAGCTAAAGCAAAAGAAACTGAGACAAAGGAGCAATTGCCTACCGATAACGAGGACTCTAATAAGAGTACAGGAAATATGAACGCTTCCAGCAATATAACGAATAAAAATGACAAGCCGTTGACGTTAGAAGACATCAAGGATACAGGTTTCACAGGAACAAAATTATACAAATGCGGTTACGAGTTTTGCGATTATGGTGCAGAGAATGCAGCCTCCTTGAGATCCCACGTGAAGGAGTGTCCACAAAGCGGTGACAATAAAAACTTGAACTGTGCTCATTGTAGTAAGCGTTTCTTAAAAATTGGCTTTTTATTGGAGCATTTGAAAGTACACGGACTAAAACGTTTCGGTTGTTCGCTGTGCAAAATGCGATGTACAGTTGGCTACCAAGCAGTAGCGCATATGAAAGCTAAGCACAGATTTCCCGCCAGCAAATTGGTACCAGCAGATCCGAAGAACCCATCTGTTGATGGTTTATTTATCGTGCAAGCTATAGTAAGTATAGTTATTAGTTTTTACGTGGAACATAGTCTGCTTATGTATACTCGTGTACTTATGTTCTATATATTTTTTTAAAACAGAATCAAAGTGGAGAGAAGAGAGGAAAGAAACGTAAAAGCACGAAATCGACGGAAAAGGAAAACGATAAAGCCACTGATTTTGAAAAGTTATCCTTCAGTCCAGATGAAATAGAATCCTTGCCGCGTCAAGCTATATACAATCGCGTAGTGCAGTGCGCTGTGTGTCCGTTTACAACTAAAGTAAGAACAAATATTATCAGACACTTGACGTTGCACTTGAACGACGAGACTGTGCCGGAAAGTGGTCCCGTGAATCCTGTACCTTGCTTGGATAAGAAGGAACGAATGTTCGACAAAATGGTGAATTTAGCTAGTAGTTCCCATCAAAATGGTCGAATGGGCGGGAAACCAAAAGAGGCCGGCAAAATCGATGACGACGAATTCATTCCGAAATTTGTTCCAGAACATAAGAGGTAAGTGTTATTAGAAAAATATATGTAACGAATATTAGAGAATTATATTTTGTTATGTTTCATCGATTATCTTCTCTTCGTAACAGGTATGTGTGCGGTGTAGCCGAATGCAATTACTTGACAGTCGACGAAGCAATGTTAAGATGTCATTTGAAAGCGTTGCATTCCGAGGAGCAGTATTTTAGATGTCCTCACTGTCCCCAACTTCAACCTGGTCAAGAAGGATTGAATATAGCGATCGATAAGATGGGTGTCCATTTAAAAATGCACGACACTAGACTTTATAAATGTTCCCACTGCAATCATCATCACTATCATAGGTATACCAATATTTGTGAAACCGAGATCATTTTTCAAGAGTACAATATGATTTTAAAACATTTGACAAGCATAAGAACGAATGATTTTAAATATTTAAAGTAAAGCATTACGGATGTCTCCACAGGGAGATGCGAAACATTAGTATGCTTGTTAGATGTTTAAAAAGATTTCCAGTCTCGTTAGTTCATTTTCTATGTCGCCTAAAAGCGATAAATTGTTTTCTAGGCACGTGGTGGAAAGACATCTATCTGACAAACACCCGGAAAAGAGGCCTTTCGTTAAAGTGATCAGGGAGCTGGAAAACACCGAGAACAACCAATCTCTGCAGGAAGAGAATGAAGAGGAGGTTCCAGACCCGGACGGAAACCATTGGAAATGTAATATTTGCGAGTACAAATGCGTATACAAAGCCGAAATGGCGACTCATGCTTCCACAGTCCATGACGAAAAGTCTCAGTACAAATGTACCTTGTGCTCCTTCAAAACAAGCGGAAAAATTGTGTTTGAGCAGCACATTAGCAACAAACACTCAACTGATCCCAACGTGGACTACGAACTGATATATCAGAGGATAAAGGGCGTGAACAAGAAGAGTAATGAGAATATTGAGCAAAGCGGACAGGAGGAACCTTTTGACACAACGCCTCTTTGGAGAAGGGATATGCCAAGAATTAGGCATATTCGCGGCATTCTTTTGGAGGAAGAGAACGAAACAAGCATGGAGTCTTCAACGAAACAAGGAAAGAGAAAGAGTGACACAGAACTGCAACCAACTAAACCAGCAAAACTGAAACCAGGGAAATTAAGTGTTGCGGATGACATCAAACCTGGGAAAGAAAAATCTAAGAGATTATTGTCCTGCGACAAGTCACCGTTGGAACAAGAAACTTCGACTGAATTGCCCAATGCGGTAGACAAGATCAAAGACACGAAAATCAAAGCGGTCGAAGACAAAGCTGATGACTCAAACGAATCGGACACAGGTAGATTCGGTTCTTACGGTAAATCTGACGGTAATATGTATGTCTGTACCCTGTGCACACAATTTAAAACAAAATATAAGCACGACATGAGGGATCATCTTTACAGGGAATTGAATTATGCAAGGTGAGTGATTCTTGCGTCTTTGTGATTTGATTAAATTCAATCGATATACGTAAATTTGCCTCCATACTGATACCAAAACATTTTTATTGCAGGTGGCATTGCAAAGAATGTGGATATTTATCGGTGAATCGTAACGCTTTGTTCAAACATTTCACAAAACATCACAATGGGGAACGTTCTCACCACGAGCCATTGTCTCCGGACAATGACATCGAAGATTGGGTAAATTTTCATCGAACTGATTTAGCTTTACGAAGTTTATGTATATAAGTCTATATATTTATTCTTGTTATTTTCAATCGTAGGTTATCACGCTACTGACAAGACAAACTGCTACGATAAAAGCGTTTTTAGCAAAACAAAATTCAAGTAGTTCGGATACTGGAAACAATTCTAAAGCAACCACCGTTAACACTATCGTCAAACCTAGCTCTGCTAAAACTGCTGTGAAACCTGCAAGCATCGCAAATAAGTCCAATACACAAGGCTATAAAATTCAGGAGCCCGATCTCAATGTAAATGCAATGCATGATGGTACTAAGGATACGGAAGGCCTTATTATGGACGAAAGTCCAGCAAAGAGCGACAAATCGGAAATGAGCATTGCAGACGTTGAAACAGGTAAATAGTCAAATGTTTGTCATGTTCAGTGACCAATTCTTAATTTTCGTTAAAATTTGCTGTAGGTGGAATCGAAGAGAACCGAGAGAAACCATTAGTCTGTAAACATTGCAAAACGACGTTCACTCGATGGCGTGGTTTCAAATTGCATGTGCAACTGACTCATTTGAAGCGATTAGGATTTTTGTGTCCGTATTGCGATCGTAGCACCAATTCGGAAAGCCTGATGCGCCAGCATATACGTTCCAAACATCCTGGTTGCCAGGAAAAGATCGTTCAAAATCCGGATGCCGGTGGACCGGAGTTAACGGATGAATTCTGGCAAAAAGAGTATGGCTTAGTTTTTCCGAAACGGACCAAGAAACGCAAGAGGAAGGTGAGCGAAACCAACATCGTGGATAATGACAATCAGGACCAACCTGAGACGCAAGAGAAGTGCAACATTTGTGGCTTCGTTGCTGCCAATCTGGCTGGTCTCAAGGGGCACATGAGAGTACACGTCACGTCGAAGCAGACGTTGAAGTGCAGCTATTGTCCTTTCGTTGCTGCAACCAAAACCGAGCTTTGGAATCACGCAGTGATCCATCAGCCGTTCAAATCTGGTGACGCGGGTGCGTTCGAATCGTCCAGCGAATCTGGAACTACGAATTTGGACAAGAAAACTCTTGTGGATGATTGCAGCGACGATATTGAAGAGGAACAGGTTTCCGATTCAAAGGAGAGCGATCAGCGTGTAGTGCGCAAATTAATAATATCGGACAAACCGTCGGCCCAATTAATTTATCCGTTCAGATACGAAGAAATAGAGTTGGACGAAGACTTGGAGGAATGGCCTGCGAAACCCGAATGTTCGAAAACTGAGACAAAGTCCTCCTACGGGCTGTATTTACAACAATCGTGTAAAGATGCGGAAATAGATGGGCTTGAGTCGAAGCAAGAAGGTTGGATTTGTCAATGGTGCAACGAACTCTGCGAGTCTGAAGTGAAGATGAAGACTCATCATGACATGTTTCACTCACATTTGCCTTTAAACTTCAAGAAACAACAAAAGGCTAAAGGACCCAGGGGATATGTGTGCCCTGAATGCTCGTTCGCGACAACCTCCATTAGCGTGATGAAAAATCACGTGACAAGACATATAAATTTATTCAAGTGTAAATATTGTGAAAAAATCTACAGTTCGCCAACCCAGGTGTCCACGCACAACTCTGAAGAGCACCCCGGCATGGAGCTCAAAATAGAGAGTATACAAAATTATGAGTCGTTGCTGGAAAAAATGATGGATAAGATCAGGTGGCAAAAGCCTACCGCCGAGAATCTTGATTCTGACCAAGAGGAAATTCTGCGGAAAACAAAGAATCATGCGGTGGCGAAGAAATCCACAGCTAGGTCCACCATTCGACCGAACTTAATTCCTTACAAAGTGAAAGCAGTGGCTAGAAAAAGTACCAATCCCCATTCCAAATACCTTTCGCCTCCGAAGATTGGCGACAGGCAACAGTTGCCGAAAAGTAAGCAATTTTCGTATTATGGCATTCCTAGAAGTCCTGTTAATCTGGCAGAGTTGAACACGTACATGGTAGTCGGCGGCCATCGAATGAAGGTGAACTGTACCACTCTTTCGCAGCTGATAAACATTGATCCGAAAGTAATATTGAGAGATCTTAAACACGTGACAGATACGGTAACTCTTAAAAAGTTAAAATAGTTTGTAAGTATATGGAGAAAGGAGCAGTAACTTCTTCGGACGTCGGTAGTGTGGGAAGATATTTAAATTTCGGTTATAATTTTAGTTAACATAGAATAGATAAAATATTTGTTTCCTGACGACTATTAGCGTATCGATGAACGATAACCAAAGCTCGCGTATGGTATTATACACATGTCTGTAAATCTACATGAATTTTTATAAAATTCAACGAATTGCGCCGTGTTTTAACGGAAAAGGGATATGCATAGGTGTAGCGTGCATTTATCGACTTAACTAGAGATTTGGATTTTTCTTCAATTCATGTGAACATATATTTTTGCTCCATAAATTAATCAAAAATTAACTTACTATGTAGTAGACATTTCGCAAACATAGAAAAAAAATCATTTAAAAAGAAAAAGAAAAACAATGAAACGATTAACGAAATGAGAAGTACATTATATTATATTCTGAGCGATCATTAAAACATCACAATTTAAGAATATTTACAAACATTTTAATTGATCATAATGGACGAAAATAGATATATATTACTTAAGTATGTACGGCGGATAATTTCATATAGACTACCATTCATAAACATAAAGTTTGCGTGTTAACATTTACGTCGCGTGTGATAACGTGTTGTAAAATGCTCGTAACGTGCGTATAAAATGTATCTCTTACAATATAATTTTCGTCTTCGATTCTGCAGTATCAAGTATGCGAAATAATGAACAGAAACACATAAGACTGAAGAGCGTCGTGTAAGTAACGGTGGCTCTACGCTACTTTGTAAAAATTTGTAAATACGGTGTAACATAAAATTTCACATAAATATTTTTGATTTTTATAATAAAACTGGTCATCATTTCAAACTGCATTTCTTTGTGGCAGTAGTGATGCGTTAAGATATTATGGGGAAAAATTAATATTTATACAAATAATTATTTGAATTTTTTATTTCAAGTGTTGTACAAAATTCGAGGTGAATGTTTTTTTACATTTGAGACTCGAATTTGTAGTTATTAGAAGGAAACTTGTACGATTAACAAGAAATAAATACCCACAAATTCCCTGCTCTTTAATTGGAAAATTTTATTTGTTTAAACTTTATTTGTTATTCGGAGCAATTTATTTGTATACTTTGAATGCATATAAAAATGTAGCAATTAAGCGAAAGTTACGATAGGCTTCGTGCAAACGAGATGATTAAATTAAACTTAGTAACTTCTAATATTCAAGAATGATTTTTTTAGAATAAACCATTACTTAACAGTAACTTAGCCCTTTAAAGATGACAACCCTGCTCTCATTATCTCGTCAATCAGGAGTAGGTTACTGGCAATGATTGTGCTAAAAGTAAATTATTATTACTGTTAAAGAGCACAAACAATATAGGATATATAACAAATGTTATTTAATGAAATCCATTTACCATGAGTTAATAATTTGTTTCTTAACGTTGTAATTGTCGTAAATCCCGGCATCGGTAGGTTTTAAAGCTTCGCCCGTTGAAACATCCAAACCCACCGGCTCACCCAATGAATTTCTTTCCTCTAATAATTTTACGATCGTATCTTGCGCATCGAATCCGCTATTTATTGCTAAACACATCAAATAAACGGTATAGAAATTATTCGTTAATATCATGAATAACGTATTTAAAATATTACCAAGAACTTTCGGAATGATAAGTAGTGCTTCTGCGTAAGCTTGCACGCCTAAACGTTGTTTCCCTTTAACTTTCTCTTTGTACTGTTGAAGTTCCTGATTGGCAGCAACTTCGAAGGCTCCGGCCCCAGGGATAAGAGCACGGTCGTCGATAGCATTCTTGATTGCTCTTAAACCATTTCTGACAGCATCTTTCAATTGCTCCAAAGTGTATTTGTTTGGTCCCTGATAATTTCCGCAATAATTTTAGAAATCATAATTTATTGGATTTGAAAGCATAACTTTGACAGCATTACCTTTAATAATATTGTCACAGAATTTGGTTTCTTGCATTCCTCTATGAAAGTGTACTTATCTTCTCCCTAAAATGAAACAAATACATTATATATCGCGTAACAAAATAATTATTCAAATGTTACGTTATATCGAGAGCATTTACCAATACATGTTCGTATACAAGTCCAGCCCATCCTAAGTGCTCTTCCCGTAAATCATCGAAAGAATTCATGGCTGTTCCACCGCAAGCCAATGACAAACGTTCCATATTTCGACGCTTTGCTCGGCGCAGAGCGATAATGTTTTCTTTAGCGAGCATATCCAAAGACGGAGGGTCAATACCCTTTTGATTTATTACAACGAACGATTTGTCCGTGCCGTCACACAACTTCTTCTTCAATTCGATAATTTTTTTCACACGATTATCTATGAACTCACGCTCCGCTGCCACAAGCTTTTCACGTTCTTCTGCAGTTTTATAGAAGAAACCGCTGTTTACCTAGTGCACGTAATTATCAAGGTAAATTATCAATTAATACAGACTTTGATTCATTTTTAAATGTTTACCTCGCTCTTCTCGTATTCTAAGCTGACATTACAAGTCAATATGTAAGCATTTTCTAATCTCTTGGGCATGTCCGGATGCCTGGCTCCATGATCTGTTACGATACCACGAATTAAATTAGTATCGGCTGCAGTTCTATGTTTCATCTCCATCAGCTCTACCATATGCAAATCTATGTCTTGATCTTTTTGCCTAATAGCTAACACAGCATCAACGCAAATCTCTGTCAGCTTGTCCGCGATAGTAGGATGGACTTTAGTCCTAAGAGAGGTCCTTGCAATGTCCATCAAGCTTTCCTTTGTAGGCTCAATATTAATCTTCAAAGATTCTAATACTTCCAAAGCTTTGGCTTTGGCAAGATTAAAACCTTCTGTGAGCATTCTAGGATGAAGACCCTCGCCTATATAAATGTCAGCTTGTTTAAGCAGCTCTCCAATAAGTAACACAGTACTGGTTGTACCATCTCCCGTCATATCTTCTTGTGCGGTGGATGCTCTGGCAATAAGCAACGCTGTAGGATGTTGTATTTGCATTTCATGCAATAATACATTGCCATCCTTCGTGATTTTAATGTCACCTGCTCCAGACACCAACCTTGAGAAAAGTAATTAAAATTATATATACATATCGTCCAACGAGATGAAGTTTAGTCTTTAGTCTCAGAAACACATTTGAAGTAATTAAATCGATGGTAGAAAAAAAATTGAGAATTAGCAATTTGGGCTGCACCGGAACCAGTGTTCCGCGAATCATAAACCTCTCCTAATAAGGATAAGAAAATTGAAACAGACGCCTTTTGTATCCGAATGTTTAATATAAAATACTATTTCATATAAGATATTATTTGTGCATTTTCATTTGTTCGATTAAGTGAACCAGTGAATTCAAATAAATATATAATCTTGCGGTATACACGTGAGAATAAATATACATACATTTTCATGGTGCCTTTTGGGCCAAGATTCGTTTTCATTACATCTTGGATTCCTTTCGCAGCGGAAATGTTCACCGCTAATGCCTGAGCAGCTCTCGCGAATTCAGCTTTTGGATTTAATAGAGAGATCGCAGCCATTTCGTTCAATTACAATTAAACTCCTGAGTATTAAAATTGTTTCGGCACGTTACCTTTCAGAAATGGCTTCAACTGATTCATGTACATGTAGTACTATAGCAGTATATAGTGTCGTACTGTAATGTAGTGTCACTGTGTATTATACGCTCGTGGATCTAGGGACATTTACAACTAAAAAAGTTAGTTTATTTAAAAATTAATTAAAAAGCCACAAACCGCTCACCGTTGTTGTTTACTAAGGAAACAATTGCTTTATATTTAGTTCATCTAATTCGAATCTCTCAATCTTCGTTTAATCTAGAATCTAGAATCTAGAATAAAATGGCAGAGCCACGGATGCCGTCCACGGGTGGCGCCAGAGAGTACTTTAAATAAATAATTTTCTACCTGCATTTATCCTCCATTCTCATCCCTTTGCTCCTTTGCCATTATACGCTTATTTCTTCCATTTTTATTTATTTCTTCCGCTTAAAAACCTTCTATTTCTCACTAGCCCCATTGCACTCTCCAATTCAATTCCCAACTTTCCCTATCTATAGATGTAGATAGTAAAATTGTCTATTCTTTTGACAGTGACTGCAGAACAAAATTAATTGCTTCTTGTAACTATTAATGAAATTGATATTGAATCAATTGATTCAAATATGATTGAAATAGCTAGAAGGCACACTTAACAATGTATACGTAATTATTGTTTGCATATTCGAGTAGCATGTCAATAGTTATAAACAATTTCAGTTTTGTGTTTCAATATTGAATTATCGAGCAAGTGATTCGTGCCGCTACACCCACTATATGTTGTAGGATTTGTCCCTAGCAGGGTTCAGTGCGCAGGCTCAGAATAACGACACCGGGACGAACTGTGGAATCAGCTTTATTCTGCGTGGGTCCGTAGACGGAAGTCGAATGAGAACTTTTTCGCTTGTTTGTCCACCCATTTCGATATTTCCCTGTTTCGAGGGAAAGGTCCAGGGGGTCCTCAACCGAGAATTTATGACTTCCTGTCTCGAAGGGCTCAGGTTTCGACTCGTCTTGCAATACAAGGGACGATCGTTCGAAAGGCTAAGTGACTTTTCCTCTGTTGCTCGATTAGCTTCGCTCAATAAATTCTTATTGAAGATTCCGTGGGAATTCTCTCTCTCTCTCTCTCTCTCTCTCTCTCTCTCTCGCTATCTGTTTACCTACTCTAAATTAATTACATTTGAACTTCCCTCCTATCGGCATCAACTAAGTTTATGCTTTGCGTAACTAGAGGCGCCATTTATAACTACGTTCGCGAGATCACGCAACAGTGCCATCTGTTCTAATCTTCGATTTCGCTTTTCTTGCCATAGAGACGCTACACTGACTTATCCCCAGTTACACCAACCATCTCCGTTGTTGACAAGTGTTAAAGTCTAATATTTCGTTTTCTCTGTGTCAGTAGCATTATTTAAAATTTTCATTTACCATGCCAAAGAAAGGTGGATTTATCTGTGCCTATCGTCCTTGTCCGAATAGTACCGGCCATGGAGTATCACATTTTTGCTTTCCAATGGATCCAATTAGGTAGGTTCGTATAAAATTTTTAAACATAACATGTTGTTGTGTAGAACAAGCAAATGTAGTTTTCTATTTATTACACTTTAAATAAAGGACAAGAGAAAGAACGAAGTAGAATATGTTTCTTTTTTGAAGTATCACGTTTGGTAAAGAATGAAATTAATCAGAAAAACTTCTCTCTTTTTTATTGGTAATAAACATGTTTTCATATTCGCGGATAAAGTTTGTTTTCGTTCATAAAATTTCGCTTTAAAATTGATTTTATTCGTTTATAAAGTTGATTTTGTAGCTGTTTTCTGAACCTCCTTGATATCTACTTTTATTTTTTTTTATATATCTTTTCCATTTATATCTTTCTTCTAAACAACAGAAAAATATTTGAGTTTTTATTAAATTTTGTCATAGTTCCTAGTGTTTTTATTAAAATGTAGGATATATATATTTTATTATACAATAAAAGGTAGATTCAGATTTTTTAAACTGAATTAACGTTTTAAAATATACGATACTATAGGTTGCTAGACAAATCAAATATAAATTATACAGTTGCAAATCTAAATTTTTATATTATTCTTTTAGAGCTAAGGAGTGGATAATTGCTTGCGATAGGAGAGATTTAGAGAAATACTCAACAAAACATGTGTCAAAGCATTATAGGTTATGTGAAGAGCATTTCGAAGATAAATATCTAATGAGAGGCAAAATAAGAAAAAACTTGACAAGCAATGCAGTGCCAACAATATTTTTGTGTGAAGAACAATCAGAAGTCCGTAAGGAAACGATTGGACAATTATTAATTATTTCAAGTAAGTAGTTACTCTCTAAAATCATATCATTTTTTATAGTCATTAATGCACATATAATATTATAATTACTTAAATATTATCAAGTACCTAAATGGAAGAAAGTAAAAAGTGTCAATGCAATAATTTTAAATACTCAATATCCGAAATATTATTATATTTTAATAAATATTAAACTTTCCATTATTTTGTATCAATATAATAGTAACTTATGAAAAATCAGAATGATAATGCTAATTTGTTTTAGGAAAACCACAGATACCTAGTGCTCCTAGTACTTACACCAGAAGTATTTTTAACATGCCAGGTAATTATGCTATTTATATAATCTGTATTAATGTTCGTATAAATAATTTTTTGGAAAACTATAAACATGCATTCTTAATTATAGTTCCTATTGCAAAGACTGAAAGTCTTAATAATGTTACTTCAACATCTACACAAACGTCATGTCGCCTGACTGGAATCACATTGAGGAAGAGAAAGTTAGAAGACTTTTTTCGCATGTGTGATAAATATTTAAGTAAATCGCTTTCCAACATTATTAAAGTACAAGCAATGTTGAAAGACAAGCAAGCCAGCGGTGGTAGGTATTCTGCGGACTATATACAGTTTGCTATGGCTCTGTATTTCTTAAGTCCGCGAACATACTCTTTTATGACTAAGTTATTGTATCTTCCATCTAAGCGTACATTAGAATTGATGACATCCAAACAAGCTGTGAAACCTGGACTGGATAATCTGTTACTTTTTAAAGCTTTAGAGACTAAAGCTAAATCAATGTCTAATTTAGACAAGCATTGCGTCCTATGTATAGATGAAATGCCATTGAAAGCAAATTTATTTTACTGCACTAAACGTGATGAAGTTATTGGTTTCCATTGCACAAACATGAAACGGACAATTTTAGCTCATAATGTTAATGTTTTTATGTTAAGAGGTATAAATTCAGATTGGAAGCAGCCACTTACCTATTTTTTTGTACATTCTCAACTTTCGGCTGTAGAAATGCGAAGTAACATACATAAATGTATAACTTTATTACATCGAGCAGGATTACATGTACACGCTCTCGTTACTAAGATGGGTACTAATTTTACGCAATTAGCAAATCTTTTAGGAATAACGTCTGAGAATCCGAAATTTACAGTAGATAGTAGAAACATTTTTTACATATTTGATACTTGCGACTTAATTAAAACGACTAGAAATAATTTATTGGATAATGTTTTGTCTTATAAAGAAAAAAGAACTTCATGGTCATTTATTGAACAATTTTATCAACAGGATAAAAAACAGTTTTATAGATGTGCACCTAAACTTACAGATGTTCATATTAATCCTTCCAGTTTAGATAGGACAAAGTTAAAATTAGCAACACAAGTTTTAAGTTATACTGTAGCAAGTGGAATGAATACATACATGAGTGTGGATGCACTTTCAGGTGATGCTAGTTTTACTATAGAAATTATATATAAATTTAATAAACTGTTCAATATTTTAAATTCTGAAAAAAAGAACGACAATGTTACGTTCAAAAATGTTTTTGAAGGTCTTGATTACCAAATAGGATTTTTAAATGAAATGCTCACTTTCCTTTCGGACTTGCATGTCCTGGATATTGGAGGTCACGATTTAACTTTACATTCAAAATTTAGAAGTTGTTGGATCATAACCATTAAATCAATTTTGCAGCTTTGGACAGTATTAAAAGCAGCAAATTTTAAATCACTTAAGACTAGATATATTAATCTAGACTGTCTTAAAAACTTTTTTGACTCAATCCGAGAGAGGAGTAATTGTATAAATCCTACACCTATTCAATTTGTCAAAAACTTTAAAAGATTATTTTGTCAAAGCTATTTGTGTACAGATGGAATAGAATTTAAAGATGACTTAGAAGAAATTTTTGCCACTATTAGTACCTGTTCTAATGTTTCCATTCATGCACCAGAATTTCCAGCAACTGTAGAAGCAGTAGATTTACCGGATAAAGATTATAGGTATCTAAACTTCAGCATTCAGAATGCTTTCAATTACATCTGTGGATATTTATTAAAGAAAGCTTTAATTATTCACAAATGCGACATTTGTGTTCAATTTTTAAAGGAGTGCGAAGAACTAGACATTAATAATTTGCTAATTTATTTTAAAACGCATGATAGTAACGAAAGTGTTTATAAAGATTTAAGAGTTCCTAGCAAACAGTTCGTACATTTTCTCTATACATTAGAACAAATTTTTATGAAAATTTTCGAAGAGGTTATTATTGAGCAAGGGATTTCGCATAACTATTTACAAAAAATGATACAAATTCCGTTATATCATCCTTGTTCAAATTTTTCACAGTTATATTTAGTTAAATTATTTATTAGGTTAAGAATATTTTATTCTTTGAAATACGTAAATAAGGATTCTAGAATCAATAAAAATAACTACAAGAAATACCGAAAAATTAAGATATTATCATACATATAACAACAGTAAAAGTAACTTTCAAAATATGTGTTACGTTTGAGATATGTGCCTACGGTTCATAATGTATGGATGCGTGTATCATTTAATGTAACATATAATTGTAATATAGACTGTAAGTATATTATTCTGTAATAATATATAATGTATGTTTGTAATATAGTGTGTATATAAGGTATGTAATGCAGTACATTGTATATATGGATTGTGACTTCAGGTTGCAATAAAATTAAAATTAAATAAAATTAAAAAGAAATACTATTTACTTCCGCAAACCACAATTGCTAGCAACATATGATTGTAAATAGTAGATATAGAAACAAGAAATACTGTAATATATGTAATAAAACATCATTTATTTACTATTTTCATATAACATAAAGAAACGATTCATTTTTCATTAATATTATTATTTATTAATTTAAATGATTAAAATAGAAAACTTTAACTATTTACATTCACCGGAAACATGAGGTTTCCACCACAAAGTCGCGGAGTCGCTTCTTCCAAATATAGTATAACAAACAAAAATTAATTTAGTAAGAAAAAATAACCAAAAATTATATAAATAAAGATAACTGCAAAATTTTACGGGTTTGACGACAATACCCTTTACATTTTTATTATACTGGAAGAAGAGCGAACAAACCAGTTTCGCATGTCAACACATTAAACCAAATGTGCACTGACAGTGATCTCCATCGATTTTTACAACTAACCAATGGAGCGACGTTATGCCTGGTTATGTTGACCTCGAACGCAACTGGTACCTTACAAGTACCTTTGCGTCCACCCGTCAAACCCACTGATTCCGAAATCGAAAAATATTCCTTATATAATAATCGAGGTCATTTTGAGAACTAGTGAGAAAACCTGACATAACCTGCCTTCTATAAATAGATGTTTGAATTAAAGCAGAGATATCCTAACATTCAACTTCCAACATCTCAGTCTCTACAATCTGTACAGTTGTTATTACTTATAATCGAATCAGTAAAAATGACTGTTTACTTGACTCTTTCATACCATTTTTAAATTGTGTTCGATCATGTCACTCAAGACTCGAGTTCACCGTAGCGATCATTGATCATAGCGGATACAATGTGACACTTAACCTTGTTTGCTATTGTTTTGACTGATATTGTTTCTGGAAAATCTACCTATGTTTTTGTTACCTACTTATAAAAGAAAAATCAGTAATCAATTAACAACAATGACTGAATCAACTTTTTCGAAATCAATGAGCGAACCGCAACTTGTTCGTAATGAACCTGTGAATCATACTACCGGTATGTATAATTTGAAATACTTTAATTTAACGTTGTTTAAAACTTAAATAATATATTTTAAAAATTCGACAAATGATGCACGGTTTTGGAGATAGCAGTGAGCCTTTAATGGAATCTGCAAGAATTGTAGAAGAAGTGGTTTTACAAGAAAGGAGGACGATTGTAAGAAATGCTTACGATATTTCGTATACCGAAAATCATATCCCCTAATATTAGAGGAATCCAATTATGGTATTTATTTTAAGGAATTTTATATACTATATTATAATGAATTTGTTGATATATAATTTTGTTTTTATATAGGAGAGCACCGATATAGAAAGAACAAAGTGGTATAACACACTACTTCCAACTGATGCTTTATTTAAGGCAAATATGGTAAGCTATTATTACTTCGGTTTCCAATTAAATACAGTTCTACTTCTACTTGTTATTAGTTTTATTTTATCATTATTAAATACTTATATGAATGAATAAATAATTGTGCTACATTCTTGTGACAGGTAATGAGTACATTGCCTCGTGCATGGTTACAAGGTGAAACAATAGAACATTTTAGAATGTTTGCTATACTTATCCAACAGCTTAGTGAACAATTGGATAAAGCGAATCTAGCGCACAAGTAAGTATAAATTATCAAGTCAAATTCTACCAATTCAATTTTATAGTTTACACAATTGTAAGAAATTAACATATAACATATCAGTAACATTTACTGTTCATTATACTAACAATAAAATTAATAAGTAGATTATATCGTAGTGTAAATTAGCTTTTCACTTTTACAGTGAAAGCTGGCAATGCTAGAAGTCCATCCTGAAAATAATCAAGCTATTGTAATGTATTACTCATGTACACATTTCTTGATAAATTTATGATATCTTTATTTTACGATATTCATCAATACACCTACCTATAGTTTTGTATGTACCTGAAAAGATCTTGTACGTGGCAAATTGTAGTACAATTAATTGTATAACATATAAAACTGTAATTTTGTATAGAAATAAATTAATTAAGAATCTGATAGTAGTATACTTTCCAACAATAGCTGTAAATAAGCAAGGAAAGTATATAAAAATAAACATGTAAATATCAGTCTATTCAGCATTTCTATTTATATATAGAAAAAATGAGTTTAATAATTTTGTAATGATTTTGGTCCTTTTAAATTGATATTTACGTTTAAATAATCTTAATAATGGTACTTATTTCTATTAAATGTGAGAAATTAAGCATAGTTAGTTCTTTAATAAGATTTGATTCATTATGAGTAAGATTATATTATTAAAGTTCATAAAAAGAATTTTTACTGGAATTATTTATAGGAAATAAATAAATTTTGCATGTAATAACGTCACAAAAGGAATCTTTTTTATGTTTCATGCATTACATAAAAATATGCTGAGAAAACGTAATAGACTAATTTATACGATTGAAGATAATTTACAGAGGAGATAAGATTTACTCACACAGATGGAGAAGTTTGTTCATGGGTCACAGAGATAGGGACAGTAAGGGTCATCTGTTGACTCCTATGAACTCAGTTTACTTTTGTTGAGCTACTACTGCACACCATGAGGATTACAGGTACAGATAAAACCTCTTTATTCATAATTAGAAGGAAATATTTAATTACACTTTACTACTAATAAATATGTCTTACTAATATATCACTGATACGATCGAAAATGAATGTATACTTATATTAATATATTCGTTATAACAGTAAATAAATATTTACAGTTCATAAAAACGATTAAAAACTGTTACCGTAATTTTTATAGTTATATTACATGTATTTTACAGTAATATAAATTAGTAAGATTAATCTAAACGATTAAGAAATATTCTATCAAAATATTATAATATATAAAAATTCTCTTACAGATGTTAATAATATGCTACAAGAGCTAATACGTAAATTGGGAGGAGCTATATTCGTACTACTTCTACTGTGCAACAACAATGTTGTATACATGTTATTTCAAACAGGAAAAGAGTACACTTATTCTTATACAGCACTTTCAAGTTCTGGTGTTTTACTACCAAATCATGCATCATCTTTGTGGGGATTTCATGGAAAACTTTTAATTCAATCAGAACGAAATATAACTACTATGCAGGTATACTTTATTTAAAGCTATTATTTAAATACGTAAAATGCAGAAATATTTTGTTTACTTGCAAATTGTTTCAAATGATGCAGTTACAATATATTATTTTTCTTTTAATTAGTTGGAATCATTGAAAATGACTGTATGGAATGGTAATACACAAGAGAAAGGCATTGATCATGATATTACTGATGAAGTAGCAGACCTTCTGAAACCATTTCAAATTACATATGGGAATGGTCTCATCGAAAATTTTAGCACGGTGGCTACTTCCCCTTGGTCCATAAATATAAAACGAAGTATTGCTGGTATTTTTCAATTAGATCTTCTGAATTTGGAGAAGAATGTGGCTTTTCGTTCCACTGAAGTAAGTGTTGTATACATATATTTCTAATAGAAAGATTAACCAAATCTATAAGAAAGTTCCCCTGCAATATCTAGACGTAACGAAGTCATTATAACTGTCTATATTTTAGAAAAACCATTATGGCCAATGTGATATTGAATGCATTACTAATGCTCACGAAAACAATGACTGGGTGATAAGAAAATTCGTAGATCCTCGAACATGTATTGGTCATCCACATCGCACATGGTCTAATGTTCCTAAAATGTTGTGTCCTAATGGTGATCAAGTATGTACATGCATTGATATACAAAAAGTAACTATTGTTTTATAAACCAATTTAATTGAACAAGCTTGATGGTATCTTAGAATCCAATACTAAAATCCAGTGAAAGGATATACAATGTTAAAGCAGACAGAACATTAAATGAAATTATGTTTATTAATGCTACTGGGGGCATATATCTTCAACCTTTTCAAAGTTTTGGAGAAGCTCAGTTTCATTTTACAAGGTCAGATCACGGTTTTTTATTTTTCTAATTACTAAACCTAAATATCTAAACCTTCATTTTAACGTTTATTTCCTGTTATATAGACAAACATTCAAGTTAATTTCAGTAAAAGACACAGCAAATAAAATACCTACTCATAATTTGCATTCCATGGCTCTTCAACATGAACTTCCAGAACTTGATCTTACTCAAGGTAGAGGCACACCTGACAAAACTACTATTTTTAAATCTGTGAGTTCTTAGTTTAATATATCAATTTATAATTTACTTACAATTGTCATAAGTATACATACTGTACCATGTAATAATAATAAATATACATTGTAGATAGGAACTTTATTAGATAGATTAAGCCAGAGACTTGAAAATCCAGGTTTGGATACAGAATCTGATAATCTACACAACAATACAATCTCTATCTTACTTTACTATCTCGGGATGTTAAATGTTGTTGATTTACGCACAGCCTACACTAAAATCTCAGGGACAAGTTACAAGGAAGAAACAATCCGGTATTTCTTCATACTATTTTTGCAGTTTTAGTATTTCATGCTTGATAAATTCATGTGTTCAATTGTATCATTATAGAAATATGTTCCTTGAAGCTCTTCCACAAGTTGGAACAACAGATGCTGCATTATTTATAATGGAAGTAATCCAAGATACAAAAGTATCAGACATGTCTGCAATTCAACTTCTTACACAATTACCATTTCATATTCGAAAACCTGATGCTCAATTATTACACAATCTTCAAACACTTCTAAATTTGCCAGAAAAGATTTCTGCTGAAGTTCAAAATACTGCAATTCTCGCATACGGGACGTTGATCTTTAAAACATGTTCATTATATTGTCCATATGAAATTTTAGATGACTATGTGCGCCTTTATTTAGATAACTTTACAGGTAAAAAATTGTTAATTCCTAAATAATTCGTTTAACTTTTTTTTATTATGGAATAAATAATTCACAGTGGCACGGGAATACGAGAAGAAAATGATTTGGTTGGAAGGATTGGCTAATATACAATTAGGAAGAGTAGTTGAATTTTTAAAACCAATTGCAAGTGGTAATAATGCAGAATCACGACATTTTCGAGTTCTTGCAGCTTGGGCGTCCCTTCCAACAGCTCCATTAAGACCCGATGTTGTAAGTATTTTCTTTAAATTGATTATATAATTAACTGTTAAAAGTTCCAATTCTTAATTTACAGATTTATGAGGTTTATTGGCCAATTTTAATCAATAGAACTGAACATTTAGAAATGAGAGTAGCTGCATTAACACTGTTAATTGTTTCAAGTCCTACATCAAGCAGATTGATATCGTTGTACTGGTATATGCAAACCGAATCCAATCAACATCTGTATAATTATTTTTATACTACTTTGAAGTCCATGAAACAAACAACGTATCCTTGTTACGTTCACATGTATGTAGATGTATCATTTGTGAAACTTTGTAGATTTATATCAAATAGTTCTTTCATGATAATAATTGCAGAGGGGTTATAGCTGCGCAATTTACAAGAGTACTTCGTGCACCACCAACAAATCAGTATTCAATTACCGGCAATTATATATTTGACTATCAAGATATTTACAGAAAATTTGGAGCTATGATAAGTGGTATTGTTGTTGCTAATCCTTTGACCAACATACCTGAAGTATTATATGTGACTCTCAACACTTATGGAAGTGCAATTAATATAAATCAGTTATCTGTAAGTTATAATTTTTCAAATTTTTTACTAGACTCATACAAGTGTGAAGATTTATCTGTTAATTTTGTTTTAAATCTTTAAACACTTAATGCATATATAGTTATATATAAAAGGTGAAGGTCTTCTGCAATCATTATCGACATATTTTGATGGCCCGTCGCAAGTGAAAGATATATTGAAACAATTCAAAATAAATCAGAAGGACAGTGGTCCTGTACATTTAGAAGTGATTGCTCGTGTTCAAGACAAAACAGTGTTATGTCTTCATTTAAATGAAACAAATATTGTATCAGGATTTAAGTGTAAGTTTATAGACATTCTCTGTTAAAAAATAATGTATCACTTTTACATTTTTGTTTATATATTATATTTTTAGATTTATCATCTTTACCTAGCAAAATGTATCACATATATCAAAATGTTGAATTTCATATTAATCAGCAACGTGTTAATGTACCAGTGACAATCGAATCAGTGCAAGTTACAGATTTAGGGGCGAATGCTAGACTTGCAGTAACAACTACATCACTGTTTTCTATGAGGGGAAACTTTACACATACTCCGAACGGTCGTAATAATCATGTTATCCTACGGTGAGGAATATATAAAATATATATATAATTATGTGTATATTTCTTAATTGTTTTTTATATATTTTATTTTATTCATTTATTCTTTCCAGTACATCCATTCATAGAACAGAAACAATTGAAAATTATAATCCGTTAATTGATGTATGGCATGGTGCTGAAAGAGCTCATTCTATTCATGCATATGTACCAGTTAACATCACACTTGGTTTTGAAGACCGTCCTTTTATTTCATATAATACTCCTGGAGGTACTAATTGTATAAATTTTATTATATTGTAGAATAATATTTCTATTATTCTGTACAAAGAGCATAATTTTCTTCTTTAATTACTACCTTAGAACATCTTAAAATGGGCTTCACAGTTCATGTTAGGACAGCTACCAATATAAGAGGAGCAAATGTTAAATCAAAGTTGCTTAAAATCTGTCCTAATTGCAGCTTATTATATATAGTTAAAAAAACGCCAACTTATGAACCAGAAGTAAGTCTATATTATTTTTTTTGTCAATAATTTCCAGTGCTGAACATATTATTCTTTCCTTAGCAAGTACCATTGTTTCAAATTGAATTAACAGAATTAGGAAGCCAAGTATGTGCAAAATTATTTGACTGCGAAACTTCAATATTGTCAGAGAAAGTGATTCGTGATATATTCTCTTCGCATCAAGCTAATTGTCCGTATGTAAAATTTAATTAATTCCATTACTACGATATTTGTGTCATATGTATTAATTATGTTAATTTTGAATTATTTTAGTATTTGGCCATTTATGCAGTTTGCTTTAACAGCACTTCATTTCCTAGATTACTATACATACGTTCCACCAAAAGGTAGTTGTGGTTTAGCAGCTTATATTAGTACAATTGATACGGAGCGAACTCAAGTTAGTATATGTATTAATATTGGTATATTTGAAATACCTAAGTTATACGTTTTATATTGTACATTTTTTACAAGGTGAGATTTGAATATATCAAAGGTCCAAACCATCATATGCTATCCTTAACGCGTCGGAGTATTGAATCGTCGCAAGTTCTTCAACAATGGAATGTTGCTGCACTTTATGAAATTACAAGCTGGCTTACTGATACGATGAAAATTAAAGCAACTAAAATTGTACCAGGACAGAAAGTTTTCAAGGTAAATTGTGTAAACCTAAAGCGAGAAAGCTATGTAAACTATCACATATTTTGTGCATTAGTTTTGTTTAGAAGCAGAAAAAGAAATACCTTGGGATTGGCACTTCATTAACATTGAACCAAGTGAGCCTGCTAAAATAGTCTTAAATGCAGCATGGGGACTTGCTGATACAGCAAAAGGTAAATGCACTGGATCGTTGTTAACGTTGAATTTACTTGGTGAAGTCAGTAAGGATCAATTGCAAGAAGCTCGAGAAGCAAAGTGGCCGTATAACGAATGTCGTGAACAGTCTAAGGGAAAAGAATTTACACCATTTACTGATGTATGTTATGAAGCTTCAAGAGAATTATCTACTTTGCGAAAATATCAAGTTATTGCGCAACATGAAAATGTAAGTTAACGAACTACTTATTTAAAGAATATATAATAAAAGTTATGTAATTACAATTAGATGCCAGAATACTTGATGAAACTTGCTTGGAGATTCCGTGCATTTTATGATTTAATTGGAGGAAACAGCAGTTCAAATTATATGTCCAAAGAGTTTAAAGTTACCGCAACATTTCCAAAGGACAGAGAAATTGGTGAATTAACACTGAATGATGATAAAGTACTTATCGAATATAACTACTATTTTATTGATACCTTCTTAACAAGAACTAGAATTCATAAATACATGGACTGGTCATTTATAAAAGCATTTTTTGGTAAGTTGATATTAATTTCTTCAGTTATAACGTTCACGAACAAGTAGATAATTATTTGTACCTGCAGAATTGATTCTATTTGATTACAGTACATTACCTGACTTAATCACTTCCAAATTTAGGCACGTGTATTGTAACACCAGAAACTATAAGATCAATTCACAATGTGAATTATTCATTTCGAAACAAACGTGAAGTTTTATTGCTTGGTCAATGTTATGATGAAAATCCAAAATATGCGATAACAGCGCGCAATGATTTATATGGTGTTAGTATCAATATCTATGATGAATTAGATACTGTACGGATTATACCTGATGAAATTGGAGGAACTTTATATAATAACACAATAAACATTCCATTACCGCAAAGCTATATGTTCCACGCTCTGGGTTCCAAAAAGTAAGAAATAATTAATATTTTCATAATAATACGAGATACATATCTATAATATTAATGTACTTTAAAACATTTAAGATTTAATTTATCGTTATTATGTTTCAGAGTACGATTAGATAAGAATACTATTGACATGATAGTACCTAATCTGTATTTATATCTACACTGGACTCAACAGCAGGTTCTTTTGTTCTTTCCAACGTATTTGCTAGAATTTAGTTGTGGTATATGCACATTACAATCTTCTGATAGCAATAATTTGTACGAACAATTATAACAGATTTTATTTATAATTGTATAGATTAATTAGATAATAAAATTATCTAATTGTAATCAAATTTTCTTACATATGTTCAATATCGACATGCCCATAGCATTGTGTAACACGCCTCCGTAGAAAGTTGTATTTGTTTTTAATAAATATATTTCTGCTTTGACATTTTGCGACTGGAACCTAATGTGTCACGTATACAAGCTTGCATAAAATCATTATAAAAATTTTAATGGAAAACGTTTATTTAATAAATATATAAATACAAAATAATTATGCGAGGTACAAAACAGAATTTCATAAGATTATAACTCAGTTAACTACCCAAATAATGCCATATGCTTTTAAATTAATGTAACTTACCAAAGGGGATCTAAAATAAAAATATTATTGCAATCACATATGTTAGAGACATACATCTAAATGTTCATTCATAGAAAATTCTAGTATCAATTCCATACAAACAGGGCAAGGATATTTATTGTCTTCATCGAATGATGTTTCTGAAGTTTCGTCTAATGTTACCTTGTTATCACAATCTGTTAATACTGTTATATCATCATTGAACACACTTCCAATACAGTCTTCTAAGTGATCCTTCAAGGAAGTCTCAGGAGGAATAAATACATTACAAACTAAACATTTGAAACCATTAGTTTTGGGTACCTGGTTTATCTCAGGTTTTGAAGCAGGATTAATATTTGTATCATTACTTAATTGAGAAGACAAATCTTTACTGAGCGGGCTACTTATAGAAACCATACTGTTACTTTTAGATGGATTTTTATCATTTGCATCTGTTTTTGAAAGACATTTATCAAGATGTTCATTTATGTCATTAAGTGCAAAACTTTTATTACACACAGGACAGTCTATTAGTTTTGATTTATCTAACTTAGGTTGTTCATCTGAAGATTTATCCATATCAATTTTCCTTTTCTTCGGCAACGTGTAATTCTCTTCTTTTGGTTGTATCTTACTAATGCTACCTTTACAAGTTGGTTGTTTGTCTTTTGTCATTGAACACAAATCTACATGTTTACTTATATCGTTATTTGATATAAAGTTGTCGCATATAGGGCACTCTACAAGCTTTATTTCCTTAATTGAATGATTATTAGTTGATTTCTCCAACTTTCCATTGGTAAATTTATCCATTATCTGAGTACTCGCATGCGATCCGAAATATTTGCTGCTGTTACTAAATCTGTTTAACAAATTGCTTTTTCCTGTATTAGAACCTCCAACGGTTCCAGAAGAAGAAAATTTGGGTGTACTAGGAACAGAAATAGTCTTTGTCGAATGATTTGAATTACTTGGACCTCCTATACCCCACCCATGTACATTGTTGGTATTATTTCCAAGCTTCTTCACTCCGTTTGGCAAAGCTTGAGTGTTTGAAACTGATTTGACAGGTTTTGGGGAAGATGACTTAGTAGTAGTGGAAATGGAACTTCTATTAAGCCAGTTAAGCATATTGTTCGGTGACCTATTACTTTCTGGAGTAGATTTTACTTTGTCTTTGGTTTTTGCACCTTTTGCTTTAAAGTTCTCCGGCTCTTTTACTTTAATAAACTGACCACTACAATTTTGTTGGTGTTCCTTCCACCAAAAATCGGATGGACCTGGGGGACGATTCATAGCTCTACGTACTGTACCAAAATACGGAGCTCTTTTCTGGCAAGGACCATTGCATCTCCACCAATGTTGTTGATAATGCTTAACTTCATCATTGAAGCTATGATATATCTGTAAGATTAGTTGTTTGTATTGTTCTGGCATTATAGAATTGTTTATTACATATACATACTGTGATTTTGGTTCCGGCTATATTATTTATTCTATTCATATGTTTACAAAACTCTGGCCCATGTCCATCCCTGTCACGATTATTGTTTGTTAGAAATAAATACCCATGAATCATTTCATGCTATAATACAAAATATAAAAAAGTTTAAACCACTTATATATGTATATGATTAATAAAGTAATACAAGCAATAAAACGTTTACCAATAGAGTTTCCACAAGATCTTTTCTTGGCCTTAATTTTAACAATGGTGCACTCAGCGAAATTACACATTGTCTATTTCTTGGATGAAAAGAACATACTCCAGCGCAACTACAGTCATATGAACGAAATCATTAGAAATTTTTATAAATCAAAGTAAGATCTTTGTATATAATAGAAATTATATATAGAAATGTAAACTCCCAAGTATTACTAACCTTGTCATTCTATTACTCCATTTAACTTCAACAGGCAACAATACATTCCAGAAGAAGCGTTCATTTAATTGCACGAACAATGTATAAATATTAGGAGTTGGATCAATTAATTCCAAGGTTTGATCAATTAATGTCCGTGGTTTATAATTCTCTTTAACCATCTAAAAACAGATTTGGTAATAAATTTGTTATCGAATTACCGGAAGATATCGACGAATATGTTCATCTTTACATGATTTGGTAAAATTGCATTCTCAGTTAATCCAAAACAATTCTCCTGTTGATATATCTCGTATGCCAAATCGAAATCATGAGATTCTATTCTCTTTTTCTTCCCTTGAGATTTTATCATAATTCACTGATGTAGGCAATATCTGATAGAAACATATAAAAACTATATATTTGTCAAAAATAATGTTTATAACCTAAATGTAACCTTGGCATAACATAAGGTACAATATGAAAATTTAAATGAGGAACCACAGACGTACTACAGAAATTATGTACAGTAATGGTATGTTACTCGTGTACGCTTCTCTGACATCCTAAGTTGGCGCGCACGTTCCCACCATTTTACTACGCATCCAATCCGCTGTGAGTAAAGAAAATTTCCATCCTTGCTAACGGGTCAAGCTGCCATTTGCAGGTGTGCAGAGATAGAACCCATTTCTATACAGTTCTATGTTCTGATTAGCTAACGATTCATTGTCGAGTCAGGATTTACTTTGCATTGGATGCGCAATAAAATGGTAGGAATGTGTACGCCAACTTCGGGAGTCAGAAAAACGTGCATGTTCTTAGAGATTCCACGTTACGAGGATAGAATACCGCGGGAATCCGCCACATTATTTTCTATAGTGCTGCCATCTGTTATCCGCTCGAACTACTAACTGGCGAATAGTTTGAGCGTTTCAATTAGACATTTATTATGGCAAAAGTAGGACACGAAGAATCAAGGATTCAGATTTATGTTGGAGAATTTATTGTCTTGATATTTTGACAACAAATTTTGTTGCGATGATCTCACAACCCCTTGCTACTTCGTTCTTTAGGTCTATAATCCTAGAATCTAACATAACTTTGAGTTACCGAACTGCATGTCATTGTATGTGACAAATAATGAACAATGTTTAAATAATCGATTGCTTGTAATCCCGTGAATTTATCTTTTGGAAAAGATTTCAGATTTCAAACGTGGTTTTATGAGAACGTATTCTTGTAAATCAAAAAACGACGTTCGTGTAGATTGTTCAGAAACCGTACGTCATAATTTGTTATAGAATATCGTTGTCATGAATCCAAAGTATAATAATGAGAGCATAATACGTGCCAACGTTATATGTAAACTTGCGTGTTGTGAACAATAGTTAGTTTCAATAAGTATAAATATTCGTATTGATATGAACATTCGTAATGGGATTCATAAAGTTACATATAATGTTGGATCAACAAATTTATGTGAGTTTATTATGTCTCGAATTTTAAACTACTTTATTAAATATGAATGAACCATTGCCAATGTTTCAGTCAGATCATACTTGGACTTAACATTCGTGCCAAAATGTGAACCGACAAAGGATTCTGATATAACGAGATTAAAAGAAATAATTAATGTTCACAACAATATATGCATATTAACTGGAGCAGGGATCTCTACGGAAAGTGGAATTCCTGATTATAGGTCCGAAAGTGTTGGTTTGTATGCAAGAAGCAATCGCAGACCTGTACTTTATAAAGATTTTTGTACAAATAATGCTGTTAGAAGACGCTATTGGGTTAGGAATTATGTTGGCTGGCCAAGGTTAAAGTTATTCCACACAAAATTACAGCAAACGTACTTGAATTTACATGATATGTGTCTCCAGATTCTCCTCTCTTAAACCCAACAATGCTCATAAGTTATTAAAGAAGTTAGAAGATACGCAAAAAGTTAGATGCATTGTTACTCAAAATGTTGATAATCTGCATGCAAAAGCAGGTAGTAGAAGAGTGATAGAATTGCATGGGACAGCATTCAAAGTAATGTGCCTGAATTGTGATAAAAAAATCTGTAGATATTATTTGCAAGAGACTTTTGATAGTCTTAATCCAAATTTTAATGTAACTACTCAAATGATAAGACCTGACGGAGATGTAGATTTGTCACAGGTAACTAAAATGTATGTACCTGTCTAAAGGTACTCTATAAACTTTACTAACTCTACATTTTCATAGGAAAAAGTAGAAAATTTTATTGTCCCCAACTGCACGAACTGTGGTGGCATTCTGAAACCCGACATTGTATTTTTTGGAGACAATGTACCGCGTAGGACAGTGGAGAGTGTACAATATAATGTTAAACATTCTGATTTATTATTAATCTTAGGTTCTACAATAACTACGTACTCTGCTTATAGAATAGCATTACAAGCCAATAATATTGGAATACCAATAGCTATATTAAATATTGGTCCGACAAGGGCAGACAATCTTGCAATCATCAAGGTGGAGGGTAGATGTGGTGAAGTGCTCTCAAAAATTTTTACAAAAGATCAGACAGAACAATAATATTTATGCATTCAATAGATTACTTAAACAAACACTATTAGAACAGGCTATCCAGATTTGTTTTTTATTAAAGTACAGTGTTAGGAAATTCTGGAACACGACATGAAAAATCTGAAATGTTATGTGATCAAAATCCATGTTTAATAAATTAACGTTATTTCATAAATGAAAATAATACCAAAATATTTCTAATCTTTGGTTCTATATTCTTTATTTCACTTCTAGCATTGTAGAAATAGTTTTTATACTGTAAGTTTAAAGTGAAACAAAGTACATTCGTGTGCAAGATGGATTCTTGCTCAATTGGCTAGCTTATTAATCTGAATATCTGATGCAAAACAAACTCTAAATTGTCATCATTATTTGTCACTTCCAAATCCCATGTATTCACATCATCCAAGTTACATTCAGTTTCCGAATCATCAACACCTACATAAAATATATATACGTCATTAGAATTTTAAAATCAGAAGAGATACATTATGGATATTGCATTATGATTTTGTTCACCTGGAACAAAAAGCCAGCCGCGTTTTTTTCGTGTATCGTCATCCGATACAATGCGAACTGTTTTACATGCACTTCCAAAATTCTCCACGAACCATTGAATGTCAGTTTTTCTTCTTACATCGCTCACTATCCATATTGATTTATCGTGTACTGTGGAAACCATACATCGACGTTATTACGATATCTTAGAACAAAAGATCTTCGTTGACAATAGCAAATCAAAATGCTTTACCGTTATACATATCTATAGCTGCACGACAAAAATAGCCATAATCTTGTTTTCTAATACTCTCCCCCCATTTGGCCATTTCAATTCGATAATTTTCTTTATATTCTCCATCTCCTAAAAGTCCATCGATGTCAAGATTCATAGATTTCGCCCAATGAGCTTTAATTGGTCCTGATAACCTAAGGATAACACTATCAGATCCGATCCTGGAAAAGTATATAACATACTTGTTTAAGATAAAATTTTAACTGCCATGCCTGGTACAACTACAAACTTCTTACCTCTCATGCAACTTATTTGTAATAAAATCCTTCCCGGACTTCCTTTTACCGCTAAACAATAAAATGATTCGTGGATTTGAAGAATTTTTAACATGTATTAAACAAGACTTGTCTATAATATTTTCGGCCGCCATTTTAAATTTGTGTTGCACATTACTAGAATAAGTTATTATAATGAAGCGGTTACGTGTTCTCCTATTTTTTTACCCATAAAATTAGTTACTTTAGCATAAAATTAGTTGTGTAATGCGGTAAAAATTGAGTTAAGGCATTAATAAGGCACATTATCGCTATGCAAATATACCCGAGTGTGTACACATACTCTGCGGTATACCATCGTCGCCTTTAATTATATTAACGTTCCATATTTTTCCCATAACAAAGTAATTTCTATTACAATAGTATTTTTATCATTTTATACCCTTATGCGATTATAATTGTACAATTTTACAAACATATCTAGGTTGAGGAGTACAAAGTAAAGTAGCCTGCAACTTCTACGCGTTCAGCGACGATGCATGAAATTATGTTTCATTAATAATACTGACAATTACAGGAATACATTAGAAATGAAGAAAATCTTTCTTATAAAGTTTTTATTTTGATAAAATCATAGAAACAAGAATCTATTTCTTAGATTCACGAAGAGCTTTACGTTTCTCCGCCCTCTTTAGTTGCTCTTTTGGTTTCAAGTTATGTTTCTTTGCAAATCGTTGATTTCTCAGGAACTTCAAGTCCATCTGAAAAATTGTATTTATGTTATATGAGTACAAGAATTTTCTGACGCTACTCCACGAATATATAGCGTATTATACATATAGTAATAAACGATACCGACAAAATTCGTGAACATAAAGCGAGATTTTATAATTTTATAAAACGCTACATAATTAAAAGAAACGTAGACAATTTACTTACGCCAAGCGTAGATTCGTGCCTATATCGTTTTGGTTTTTTAATACCATTCCGATGAGCTTTGCGATCTATGAAGCAACAAAATATGCAATTGTGTTTATTAATATATACTACAGTATTGATAATATACATATTTTTCTATCGTACTCACTCTGATTGTGATTAGTGTGATTTTTGGATTTTGCCATGTTTCCTTATTGTAGGACCTAAAAAAATAATAATTGAAATATACACGTAAATATTTTCAATAATAAAATGTGAGGTTAGGTATTTCTTCTAGTAAAATTTTGACGTTTGCACTGTTATTGAAAAAGAATACGAAATACTATTGCAGGATACAATTATTATTAATTTTCCAGTTATATTACAACAAATGTTAAATAGATTATGGAGATATAAACCGATGAAATTTCATGCACTTACGACACTCGCACGGAGACGGACTCGCAAAGAAAAAGAGAAGCAATATTGACTACAGCGCCAATTTAAACTCTATTCGAGACGATACATTGTGCGCAAATAAAAAATTAGAATATTTTAATTATCTTGTAACTCTGTTGAATGGTTTGATTAAAATAAGGCGGTTTACACAAATAAGTGGACAAGGTTTTATTTCAATGTTTGTAAATATATAAGACAAAAAATAAACTTTTAACATAGTGATATTAGTCACCTGTAAAGTACAAGTTCGATTGTATCTCCATAATTTTGTAAAATTTTTCAAATTTTACAGAAACAATTTGGTCTCGCATATTTCTTATACACATATATGTATGAAATAAATATAGACATTCTTTTATTCAACATTCAACACTGCATCTTTGTGAAGAGTTAAAACTACATATACATGTATATTTTTACTATACATACATTAATACTGGCCTTACGTAAATGACTTCAGTATCTACAAATACCCTTATGTTCCCTCTCTCTCTTTCTCTCTTAGTGTGTATGTGTGTGTATCGTGTGTACATAAATATATAATGTGTTTGTACATAATCAGTCAGAATCACAGAAAAGAAGCACATATTAATTGACCTATTAAAACATAACAATTACATAAACAATATGTTCAATAAATCTTCTTCATATTGAATATTATTCAAAAGATGAATTCTTCTTAAGATTACTCTTAAAATAAATGTTACTATTAGCTAGACTCTAATTAGGATTTGTACTTAATGATTTCATAAATTATCGAAATACATCAGAATTTATAGACCTGAAATTTGTTTTTGCAACATAATCCAATCCATAACTTTCTGTTGAATCTGTCGTTTTTCTAAAAGAACATGTGCCGCCTTTCGAAATTTCTCCTCATTTCTACGTATATACATTTTTGCATCTTGTTCCAACTGGGTAATCTTCTCTGGCCGTATCTCCACCATTGACAACATTTCCGTTAAATACGGATTAAAACGATAATAAACGTGTTCAGGAAGGAGATCGTTTAGCATCGTATGCACAGCTATTCGAGAAAAATATCATTATAGAAATATACATTTCATGAAATAGAAACATTTAGTATCGTTATTATAGCCTACTAGATACCTTCCGTATCGGTTGCGCTGTCTAAAATTTTATAAAATTTCTCTTTCCAGCTCGAAATTGCGATTTCCATAGATTCATTGTTGTTCTCACATATTCGATTCGGCGTTCTTCCAGTTCCGAACGAGATTACGCATTGAATCGGATTATTTGGCCATAACTGTTTGGCTTCATGTAACGCAACCGCGCATGGATTGTTCACCAGTATGCCTGTATGATTCAGAAAACCAATTGTTGTATAATATTTTACTACTTTTGTTGAATAAATACGAAAAACTTTACCTCCATCCTGATGAAGGAATTCGCCATGTTTAAATTCTTCGAAATAACTAGGAGCTGCTGCAGATGCTCTTATAGCTTCCCATAATTTATGTTTATGAGATCCCATATATTGACTTTCTACTCTGTATGGAAAAGTGTAATTTCGAAACACATAAGCCATCACACGTTCATGATTCACGATTGCAGATATGGCTGAAAACTGGATAACAACGCGAATTAGAACAGAAATTCCAGATTTATTCTTTTTCCTTTTATGCATACCTTTGGCGTGTTCAGATCGCGAACAGTTTTAATTAAAATCTTATCCCCTAAGTGCTCTTGCAATAATTTTTCCCACAGTGCTGTATCATAGTATGCATGACTCCATACTAAATTACTTGTACCTTTTATCGTGCTTTGAGTGAATATTTTAATACTTAATTCTCTGTATAATTCTGAAATTTCACTCAATGATTTTCTTTTATAGCCAGCTAAATTATTAAATATATTAATTCTAAATTAGTTATCATTTTCAATACTTATCGTTATTTAAAGAATAGTATTATATATTGTTTGTATACCTAAAACAGCAGCAAGAATTGCTCCTGTACTCACGCCGCATATGTAATCAAACATTTCGTGCGTCTTTTTCCCTGTCAATTCTTCAAGTTTCTTCAACATTTCTATGACCAAGACACCACGCATACCTCCACCATCAATGGAAAGAATTCTAATTCCACGACCAGGCAATGAATCAACATGGCCTAATACTGCTAGCGCCTCTCTAATTGAGGCTGTAAAGCAACAAATACAGAACAGGTCAGAATTGATGAATTAAAAAGTGGATACTCATGAAGTAGTATCTACCTTTTATTTGTTCATCTTTAGTTCGACGTTGAGTTTTAAGTAATACTCCGATCGCTCCTTCTTTGAGCGCATAATGTCTGGCTTCTGGATATTGATCAATGTGAATTAACAGATCTTCTATTCTCCTCAACCTTGAGGCATTCGATTCAGCGGTTACAATACTGTTTAAAACATGACGCGTTCTAGACACAATGCTGTGCTTTGATATATTTTTATGAACATTTATTTTCCACTTTGGAGGTAGTACCAGAGTAGCAGCCCTAGTTTGATTGGTTAACTTAAATATCAAAGTATCAAAAATTTGTGAAAAATTATACCACTGTTCTTTGATTTCTACTTTTTGTTCGTTTACAATCTCTTCATCTGTTTGCTGCAAAATAAAAAATGAGAAACTCAAAATTACAAGTCGTAAGATTTTCTTTTCCTTCATTTTTTTTAATTACCTGATATGCTTTTTGACTTTTAACAGAATCCTCTGTCACCGCAACTCCTTCCTCTGGTCTTATTAAAATCTTTTGGCTCTTAGTTTTATTCTCTTTATATTCGTTTGTGTTTTTTATCTCATCGTGATTTGCATTCTTTACATTTGTAAAATGCAATTGCTTTTTTAAAACATCAATTTGCGCGTACGTTGCTTTTTGTAAAGTATCCAACCATTCTTTGGAAAAAAGAATCTGAAGAGATTTATCATAACCAGCTTTATTAATGTGATCTTTCAGCTGTGCCAAAAGCTTTGAATAATTCTGCATGGACATCTTGGTTTTCCAAAATGCATTTAGACGATCTAGGAACTTGTACCTATAAATGCTTTCACCGTTATTTTTACCTTCTGTGTTACGAGCCAATTGTCTGTAATACAAAGAAAAAGAGAGATATACTACATATTACTATTATATAAATTAGTTAATGTTCAATTACTTGTAAAAATCAAGGCACACACAACAGAAATAATAATTGAATATGATGAGGTATTTCTCACAATATTTTGAATACTGTAAAAAGACAAGTACATTTAGCAACGAAAGAAATTAACAATAATTATCTCGTAATATTACTTTTTATATTAGTGGTTGTTGCTCATAATACTCGACGATCAGTTACAAATATTTTACTTCACATCGAACAAGTAAATTTCAAAGAACGTCGGTCTCGTCAGAATCATTAAAATCAGCTGTTTAACAGGTCGAACAGTATTCCTTTAGCAATTGTTTGGTTCAGCAAATTATTTTCCACGAAATAGCGTGAATTTTTTTATTGTAGCGACTACTATTCTTTTTTAGATATTAACCTAATGTTCTACCTCTAACGCTTAATATATGCATTCGATATAAAAAGCATGCGCGTAAACGCATACACATATGTATATGTACACATATACACATAATACGCAATAAGATATGAAATAATGCAAATGGAGCGTGGGCTGTCAAGATAAAATACGAAATAAGAAATATATTGACTTACTTCGCCAAAGAAAGATATTTCCGATAATTTCGAACGTTTATACTTCTCGTCATTCCTTTCGGTGACAATTGATAGTATGAGAATATACAATAGAACACGGAATCGGTGAAATAAACGTTTTCACTGACAAATAATATTTATTATTATCACTGAATGGATCACTAAAAGAATTTATTTGATTTCTTTAGTTTTTACGCGTTCACTTGCACTATCCTTTGTATATGTACAGAGTGAATTTGACACATTAAGCGTGGGAAACTATCTGTCACTGTGTCGCTGCTTCTAAACTAAATTCGCAGTGGTAAAACGTACCTTATATAAAAGAGGTTCGAACAGCGACGTATTTGATAGGGCTCGATTTGTAAATAAAATCACACGACATCGTTCGACCAACGAGAATCGTTGGCAACTGCACACGAATATTTTTGTACTTCGGGTAGGGATGAAATTTGTTGTTGTTTACATTTTCATGCGCATGAATGCGCGTTGTTTGTGTCAAGATTCTTACGAGTTCAAATAAAAAACAAAGTGTACTTCGTGATTGTCTTAAAGAAAATGCACGTGATAAATAATATTACGAACAATGAAATGGACACGGGTCACAATAATAAAGCAGTAAACATTATGGAAATAGTTTATTTAACCTGCAAACACGTTATAGAAATAGAGAAATAAAAGAAAAAAATAACATATAAATTATATATTTGTCCTACCGATTTGTCCTTCTGTACTATTTCTGGTTTTCTAATTTGTTAATAGGATTAATCAGGTTTTGTGCCTCTTCGCGCGTAGTAGGTAATATCTTGAAGTGGTAATATCTTACAGAATGCACGTCCTCGTAATAGACCTTGCGGTACAACTCCATATTCGCGGGAATCGTTCGAGTTATAGCTATTATCACCTTCCAACCACACGTGGCCCTTTGGTACCTAACAAGCAATGCTGTTAGTCGTTATAATAACTGTTCGAGTTAGTCTCAACAATATTGAGATAATGTACAAGATCTTATTCCTTAATATATTCAACTTGAAATTTTTGTCTTTACAGGTTACAACAATTCACCCCGATGTTACATACTATAATTCCATTCTCCAATTTGTCTCCAGGTAATCCTACAACTCTTTTACATATATGTTGTTTAGGATCTGAAGGACATTTAGAAACAACTATGTCACCTTTCTTAATGTTCTCTGTCCTAACAGATATTCGTTCTGTCAGCAGCACATCATTTGTATATAACGTTGGTTCCATTGACGGTCCTGCACACTATACAATAAGAATCTTTGTTTTCATCGTTTCTCTCTACTTTCTTAATGTAAAATCATCAAATTTTAGTTTTCTTACCACCACAATATCTCCTATATATTCGTATATACAGTGTACTACACAAGTATACAGAACAGTTCTGCTTACAGTTTTACAAAAAAATTTTATAAACATAGTCACCCAGAATTATAACTAACATTACTGTAGTTTGTATAATAATTTAAACTTTGTGATACTCTTATTGCAACTTATTTCCTGTAAAACAATATCAGACTTTAAACACATAAAATGTTAATATATTTCAACATGTAAGAGTATATAAATTTTATTTATTGTTGACACGTTTGTATGAAGACATACATTACCCAATTGATAAACAGTTTTGTTCCTTTTGTTATTGTTGTTGTAGAATAACATTTGTTTGTTCTGAAAGAATATCATACCATTCAGCATAAGACAACATTATTATTAGCGTCTTGCTATAATACATTATATAGTTAGTGACAATTTCTTATACATCCGACAATGTATCAATGCATGTATAAATTAAATGAGCTTGTTTAAAACTTTTTGCAGTAATTACAATTTTTCTTCCGCAGTATAATAGGTTAAGCACCTATGCGCGCGTAACGTAAAAATTGGGAATATACTAGAGACGATATTCTCCTCTCATACACATTTTTCTCTTTTATAATAATATATTTGACAACACGACCACACATATTACCAAGTATTTAAATTAATTTTTGAAAAGCACATTTATGCCATCAATGGTAAAACGCTGAAACTGTTAGTAAACTACATATGTATCGACTTGTAATTGTAAAAGCAAAAGCGACACCTAGAGAGTAAACCGGGCATCGCGTAGGGTTTCTTGTTGCATGGTCTGAAATACCGACGTTGCTAAAAAAACAGGAGTTTTAGAACATTTAAAAAATGTGAAAGAAGCGAGAGGAATTATTTTTGTTTTTTTAATAAACAAACATTATATACCGGCGTCATTAAGGATAAATGAATAAACAATGCGATTCCGTTAAATTGTATATTTCATTATAAATTGATCTAGATCTTGTATCGGTCTTTGTAGTTATTTTTCCTAAACATAACATTTAAATGTCTCCTAATAATTATAAGTAAAGTCTCAACCATTTAGCTTTTTTTTATTTTGTTATAATATTAGACAGAAATGTATTGTTCCCTAGTTGCATTAATCTCGACATGGGAAATGATTTCGAGAGGTCATCGGTAACTTAATCTGTGCCATTGAATTCGTAGGAGAAACGATCTTACTCTGACGTCGAGAATCTTGAGCAATTATCGGGGAGAATCGCGTATACACCAACAAAATGTTGAATGTGAAGTTCCGTTATGGTTATCATTGTCCAGCCTTTATGTTAGGTATCAAGCCAATATCATCAACTTATTGCTTTCCATTAGGGATATTCAATGATCAGTTCTTCGACGATTTTGGTAGCAGACGTGTCGGAAAATTGTTGAAATTTCATAGTATTTCCTAGGTTTCGTGCCTTTACGACTCACAATCAGAATATACACAGATCGCACCCTCATTTCCGCATTTCCGTCTATTCTCGCAGATTAAAGAAAAATAAATTTACAAACAGTCCAAACTTACAGAGACTATAAAAATAATTAAAGTCTAACGTCTGGTTCCGGTAGTCTTTTCATCCTCTTTTTATACAAGTTTTTTACTCTCTTTCTCTTTGTTTTCTTTTTGTGCCCGTTGCTTGTCTACAACCTCCTC